>NC_081178.1:24763663-25023663 GCF_012432095.1 Onychostoma macrolepis
GCTGCACGTCAAAGTTTTGATGTTGTGATTTCATTATTTCTGTGTATTGTCTTCTGGCTGTGTCCTCCATATCTTTTCCCCAAAGTACTGCTGGGACATGGCCAAACTGTTGTTTGTTGTAGTGCATTACCTGTTTTACAAGGTTTGTTTTAGCATTCTCAGTTACTACAGTGCATACACAATGTAGGTTTGTGCTTGTTATCCTTCCAGTTCTGTGTGTGTGTCAGGCCTGAGAGTGGGCCTGCTTTTTAGTCGTAAGCTCAGGGTTTACACACTGCTCATTAGTTAACTCCTTCCCCAGTCTTTCAAAGGTCTCTTCACTCGTCTCTTGTTGTTCATTTTGGCAGAGAAGAAATGTTCATGTGTCTTATAGAAGAAATGCTCTCTGTCAAATAGTTTGTTGTTTCATGTCCTGTTCTTTAGATGAAAGTAGTTAACAGACTCATATGACCCTTGTGAAGTAACTCTATATCTCGTTGGAACTGTAATTTTATACATTCCTTCCTCATCTTTGTGAAGGAATCTTGGCTCATTCCTGTCAGAACTGCTTTAACTCTGAAAAACTGGCTGGTCCACGTATCTGACAATTAAGAACATCGTTAAAATAGTCCATGTGACATCAGTGGTTCAACCGTAATTTTATGAAGCTGCGAGAATACTTTTTGTGCACAAAGAAAACAAAACTAACAACTTTATTCGACAATTTCTTCTCTTCCGCAACACCACATGCATGCGTAGAACACTTGTGAACGTGTCTTCGGTGCTCTGTGTAATATCTATTTCATGCTTATGTAAGACGATAATTGCTATAAATTATCTTGTAATTTCTCATCCAAATTTGATATGCGATTATTATGTAAATACTTTTATAATGGATACATTGTGTAATTAATTAGATTAAAAATTAATTTTAAAGCTATGTGGTATGTATTGTTTTTATTATCATTGTGTTGTGTTGTTGGTGCATTGAATTTAAAAGCTTTAATTGTGACTCATGTCTAGCTTTAATGCATGTATTTTGACACATTTTTTTGTCCCATCAATGAATATTTGGCCGTTGGTCCTCCTAGCAGCATGAAAAATAAAACTTTTATTCAAATTTATTCAAATTTATTATATATAGCACAGAAAATTTGTGCCCTGTATAATCACTAAAAAGCTGTCACTCACAAAGTTCCTTTATAATTAACAAAGCTTTTAACACTGCACAGTGAATCTTTACATCACGTCTACGTTTTGTTTGTTATAATTAGAGGATTCGCAGGTGTGCAGAGCTAGGAATAAATAAACCTCTGGTGCCGGTACGTGCATCTGACTAACTTAAACACCTCTGATTGTACACTGCATTCAAGAAATCAACAGATATGTCTGTGATCAGCTACACTGCTTAATGCTGCTGCTGCTGCTGCTGCAAAAAAAAAACCTGCACTGGAGCCTTTGCCAAATCTGCCAAATATCCTAGTATTATAGCCTCAACTGAGGGTGGTCTTGCTTTCGTTTCTGCCTTCATCTGGCACCCTCGTAGGACTGGGCTTGGTTTACAGAGTGTGTAGGTGTAATGAAGACGCTGAGATTGAGTTAGAATCCATATGCAGAAGTTTATTAACAGCAGACTTGAATAACAGTAACGTGGAGGCAGGCAGTAAGTCAATACCAGGAATACGCTAATGTATTAATGTCTAACCTACCCCAACCCTAAACATACCCCTTACATTAATGCAAAAATAGTAATTATTGTTGTACAGTGTGACATAAACTATGCTGTACTGATGTGCGTATGCCCAGTAGCGCCATATGTATCCCTTCTAGCCTTAACCAGAATGGCCTCTGTAAACGTAACTTGACTAACTTGACTAAGTCACCTGTTGACTTCACATGACTTGCAGGAAAATTATCTGTAGATGCAACTGAAGAAGCAAGAGGTAGAGACCTGGAGTACCGCAGGACAGCAACAGAGTGCAGCGCGGGACAACACATGATGAGCGAGCGCGGGCAGGTAGAGACTCGTGTGTGTGCGGGATGGCAGACATTATTTTCCAATTCAGCCTACATTAATGCACACATCATTCACAAGATTGGAGAGGAGGGATAGTGTGGTAATCACTAGATTAAGATTGGGGCACTGTGCACTGAATTATGGGCTGGCAAGGGTTGGCAAGCATCCAGACGGCAGATGTTTGTGTGGAGAATTAGAAACCGTGAAGCATGTAGAAATGGAGTGTGAAATTCTTTGTGCTGCAAGAAATAGCATGTTTTCTGATCTGTTGAAAATCGGAGTCTCATCTTTAAAGTCGATCCTTGAAAATAAGGAATATGAAGCAACAAAGACTGTTATAAGTTTTTTACTCCACACAGGTCTTTATTTGAGGATTTAATCTAAGAGAAGGAGTTCTTTAGATGAACTGAGAAGGGCAGTAATACGCATTTGAAGCGTCTAAACTGCCGCAAATCTCACAAGAAGAAAAAGAAGAAGGGGTAGTGTGGTGTCCGGTTGATTCTGAGCTCCCTCACTGCGTCAGGTAGGGTAAGACCCAATTGACTATTGCTGTGAATGGAGCGAAACTAATCCGCGCTATTTATAGTCTGATTTTAGAGTGGGGCTGGTGGCATCGATATTGCAGCAAGTGTGTGGCGGAGTTCGCTTACAGGCATGTTTTGTGCTCGTATTAAATGTTTCGGTCGCTTGTGATGGTGGTATTTATTTTGTGTTGCTCTCAGTAATGGTGACGCAAGCGGATGTGTGAATGCTATCTGGTACGTTGAGTCACGACACTTTTTGGAGTAACCATAGCTTTGCGCTGGTCTTCGTTCAACCCTAACCGTAAGTACGTTTTGTTTCTCTTTCCTGCAAACGGGACTTAGTAGATTTAGTTTAACATTTGTTTTTGGTTAAAGGTAAAAGGGGGAATGGAACATCACCGTCTCTAAGTTGATCTCTTGTTGAAGATACTACATGTGCCGCTGCTGTTTTGCTTGCGGGCATGTTTTGTTTTTGTTTCGAGTACGGACCTGTTGTACGTCATTGCTTACGGCTTCGCTGTTTGGCGGGTCGTTTGGGCCGATCCTTGTGCTTTTGCTAGGCCATGTTTTATTTAGTTTTTTTTTTTTCAGTATAATTTTTTTTCCTTTTTTTTGTACTTTGGGCTTTTATAACAGAGTTAACTTATATTGTTTCGTTTTTTTTTTTTTGTGCTATTTGTGGTTATTCTGCAGCTTTATAACTGTTCATTTATATTTCCGTGTCATGTATTGTACTATGTCATCGTAAAGAATCCACATTCTTTACTTCATTTGTTTTGTAATTCTGCTGTCATTCAGGCACTGTGATTTGCTCTCACTGCATTTTGTGCCCTTAGGAGGCCGGCGTACTGGAGTCCCTACAACTAGTGTCTGTAAATTTAGTTTGATATTTTTCATTCTTTGTAATTTTTGGTTAATGTTTTTCATTTCTGTCTCCAGGAGCCAGTGAGGACTCGGTGCGGAGCAGGGGAGGCTAGCCGCTTTCCTTCCATGGTGTGTCTCACAGGGTGCTGTGTGTTTGTGGTGTGAATTTAGGTGGGTTTGGATGACCTCCCGAGTTGCAGCCGGCCTGCCCTGTTCCCACTAAGCCTGGCCCTGGAGTTATTTTAATAATCTGGTGGTGTGTTTCTGGGGAGAGAGTTTTATTGATGTTCTTATAATAAAGTATATTTTTGTATTGACACTCACGTCTCACTATATCTTATTTCCTTGCCTTCAATTGGTAAAACGTACCTGTGTCCTTCCTGGGAGTATTTCCCTGGCGCTCCACCAGGGTGGCGTAGTCGGATTAAATTAATTGTGATTTTGGGGTCTGTTAGACCTATATGACGCTGCCACACTAAACAGGCCAAATTAGCGCAAGAGCGCAATTCCAAAACAGCGCCGATTGGTGTGGAAATTTCTGCAGGTGTTTTACTAACAACCACGTAAATTAAAGAACACAGACATCTCGTGTACATATCGACCAACGCAATATACCAAGCGCAGCGCAAATTAGCTTTGTTGCAAATAAAGAGTAAAGAAATAAAGAACCGGAGGCCAAAAAGTTAAGGTTTGATAGAGCTGGTATTGCGTGACTCCTAGTTGAGGGTTCAAAGTCGTCTTTTATTTCCTGAAGCAAATTTAAAAATAACATGGCTTGGCAAACGATGTTCAGATAATGTGTTCTTCTGGCATTCTAAATAAAATTAGGCTAATATGTGTGGAAAAAATCATCTCCCTTCTACCACATGCTCTCTGTTCCCTGCCTCCTATTAGTAATAATAATTGCCAGTAACTAAAATGCCAGTATTCAGTACTCAATGCAGTGATTGATTTTAATACTCTTCTCCCATAAATTTTGCATCTGAAAGGGAAACTCCTACAAATTCATATTCAATAAGGTCAGGCACAAAAATGACTGTGTCCACGCCTTTTCAGCACTAATGTCACTGCATGTGTTTAGTAAAACCTGACAGTACAATTTTAAAGCCAAAAGATGGTTTGCAATTGCACACACACACAAGAAAAGACGAGGGTAGAGAGCACAATAAATAGGGAGGAAAGCACACGAGGGCCAGGTGAACACAATTAGACAAACAAGGACAAGAGGAGACCTAAACAAGGGGTGGACGAGAGGAGCACATGGAAAACAACAACAAAGACAGAGCCATGTGCTCAGACACAACACAAACAAGGAAACGTTAAACAAAGACAGGACAGTCAGAGACGACCTTTGACATGTTCAGAAGTCCCTATAACAGGTGGCATTTCAATTTGTGGTGCTTATCACTAATATCACTAATTAAGTGATAAAAAGCAGTTGCGACTTAAATTAGATTAATATTAGTCATAAATTCTTAGTATAATGTTTAATTTATTGTTTTCAATAATACGAACAGAAAAGGATTATACAGTCATTTATTGGGCTGTTCCCCTTTAAGAAAACATTGCCCATAATGCTGATAGAGAGCCTGCTGAGAAGTGAACTGAGTATGTGTGTGTGCTGCTAAAGTGAATTCATCCCTGTAAAAAAACCTGAAACCAGTAAATCAGTTATTTTGTTTTAAATTCAAGTTGTCAGTGGTCATTATCGCTTGTTAAGCAAAGAAGACACAACAGTTGCAAATGTTGTACAAATAAAACAAATGCAACATTTTGTTTTAATACCAAATTGTATGTAATGTCTAATTATTAATAATATTTAAAAGATGACCTCTTGTGAGATCTCGGCAAAAAGTCTCATGATTTATTTCCAGAACATGATGCATGATGGGATACACAAAACCTCAAATAGCACTTCAGAGTGGTATTCAAGATTGTGTGGATTTAGTGTGCATTAAGGGCACTGCGCTTTGGTGTTTTTAAGACCTGGGACAGTCTTACGCACTTACTTCCTCTCGCCATAACTCAAAAATGGGTTACAGGTCTGTTTTAAGGTCACAACTAACCAAATAAGCAAGAATATCAACTAAATGAATGAGACCCTTCTTGAAAGCATATGTACAATTAAATTCTATTGTATTTTGGCATAAATTAATTTATTTGTTAGAAGCAGCCAACATGGTTGTGTGACATTCAATTTTTACTCAAAAAATAAATAAAAAATTGGTGAATTATCCCTTTAATAGTGAGAGGTATATTCAACACCACTAGATGGCAGAAGATCCATTTTCCATTTAATAAAATAAATAATCCATTGAGAAAGCTCATCAAAGTTGAATAACAAAACCTATAAAATCCATACACTAGGACTAGGCAGTAGAGTATATAGTGTTTAATATAAGAGTATATAGTGTTTAATATAAGTGCAAAGTACGCTATTTGGGAAACAACATTGGCAGCCTATATCTTGCTAATGTGGCATGTCTGCCAATTTAGGGTGGTATGTGATTAAATTTATGAAGATTGCTGGTTTGATCCAGATTTGTTTTTATTAATCTCAACTTTTGCATGAACAGGCTCTTTCAGGGCCTGATTTGTGTGTATGCAATGGCTATGAATGAGGCCCCAGGTGAATTTGGCCAGCCATAATATGTAAAGAGAAGTAATTTATAGACAATTAAAAGTGTTACATAGCTCATTCAATCGTTCAATCATTCACATGGTCATTGCAGAAAACAATGGAAGCACTTGTAGCAAGTGTCTCAGAGCTGACAAACTATAAAACCATGACTGTTTCATTTCACAAAACAAGATGCAGTGTGCAGAAGTGAAATGATTGGTTGCTGTCCACATCAAAAGTACTTTTTAAAGGCCCATATTTTCGAAATATATACTGCTTCAATTCCATACTCCAGAAAGTAATTTTTTATCTAAAAGCATCCAAAACACTAGTGTTGCTAGTGGAAGTGTACAGTAAGAATTGTATAATTATGTTGGAAAATGTATTCAAAAATGTATAGTAGGGCGAATACTCCATCTCATTTTCTTCTCCAACTTCAAAATCCCTGACATCGTTGATTTATCTTTTTTGTAAAGGGTGTTTGACTCTCTTTGCACATTCGCTGGGTCCGTACTTCCGCCTACGCCACACGTGTGATTACGTAATGCGTTAGGTCGAGCTAGTTCAAGATGAGCATTTATGGTTAAAAAGCATATACATTTATTTTATTTTATTATTTTATTTTTTTGAAAATGGCTGAATGTTTTGCTAGATAAGTTCCTTATTTCTCGGCTGGGATCGTTTAGAGCCCTTTGAAGCTGCATTGAAACTGCAGCTTGGAACTTCAACCCGTTGGCCACCACTGAAGTCCATTATATGGAGAGAAAAAAATCAGCGCAGACTGATCAGAGTATAACATGCGGCATGGGAGCAGTTCGGGTGCATTTAAAATCTCACGCGCTCATGTCGTACGCTAATCGGCAGCATAGCACCGCTTGAAGTAGAACACACCTACTCACTGTCTGGTTCACTGCCAATTATTTCCAGAATATTTTCAACGCCATTGGATTAGAGTGCTGTTAATTTCACAGCTAAAACAGGAGAAGCGCGATTTCGCAGGCTGCAGACCACGTCTAAAAATGGAAACGGAACACACACACAGTCTGTTTGGACAATAAAGAAGTTGATAACAATTATTGTCTGTTCAATGGTTTTTATTCATAAAAAGATAGATGTCCAGGCACTTGTGCAGTGCCATTATGGGCCACCATGGCACCCCCCCTGACTGGTTCTTGGTCCCCCCTGTGCCACCCCATTAAAAAAATCCTAGAATCGCCCCTGCAGAGCGGTATACTTAAAGTTATGGAGGACATATTAATTACTATATTATTACGCATATGTTGACTTTAATCAATGATTTATTCATTTCCACAACCCTTTATTTAAACAAAATTGGCTAATTTATTTATTTTACAGATGTTAATAGCATTTTCTCTGTTTTTATTAAGTGCATGTTTAATTTTGCTATATACATGCAAACATGCAGAAAACATGCAGAAAAGAAAGAACGTATGTTTTTGTTATAATATTTCCAAACCATAGAAATACATCCCACCAAAATATGTTAATTAGATGTTTGCCATCATCCGATTGTAGTTCAAAGTGATCCGATCAAATCTCATCTGATTTCACAAGTTGGTAGTTGACCTTTGATCCCCTGGATTTGTAGACCATCATTCCACACACCATAGCAACTACTGCTATGACACATCCAGCCACAAAAACAAGGTTCAGGTTCAGGCTTGGGCTGATGGTCTCTGTAAACGAATAAGGGACATTAGCATTTAAAACTTCATCTTTTGATTGCAAAGTCTGCATAAACGATCAAGTTATTACATACCAGTAAGCGATGCACTCCTCCTCAGCCGCAGGGGTCCCTGGGAGATGAAGTGGCTTCCGGACTGGATGGCAGCTTCTCTTTTGTGAACGTGTGAGGATGGTGCGACCTGCGTGCCATTAGTGCAACCCTGAGCACAGCGTGTGTTGGGATTGTTGGCTTGACAGATGATAATTGAGCAGCTTATGAACACCTAGAGAGGAAAGGAGTGACAATTAAAAAAAAAAAAAAAAACACATTCACTGTTCCAGTAAAATGACTTTTTTTTTTTTTTCTTTACCTGGTCATATTGTCCAATAAATTTGAAGGCCTCCATACTGAACTTGACATTGGGCTGGTGACTTGTGTAGATGTTTACAGTTTCATCAACCCCGCATCTGACATACATTGAAAATTGGACTGAATAATTATTTTGGAAAATTACACTGCTGTCAAAGCATTTCATTGGACAAAGTACATTTATATTAGGTTTTGCATCCTACAATATAATTTGATGATTAGATGTAGTCTTATTAAAGAAAATGTTTATTTACATCTTATTAAATAAAATAAAATTGACCAATAACAAGAAGAAATGGTCGTTTTAGACATATTTTGTATATTTGTGTTTAGTTTTTTGATTTAGCATGCTATTCAATTAGCCCATCAAGTTAGCATATACTATATTATATTATACTATCTGCATTGAAGTACTGTTTAATTTGGACTATTTATGAAATCAGCTGCAAGATGAAGGTGTACAGAAATATTCAAGCAATACAAACAAGTTCTCATTAAGATTAATGAGGTTCATCCTAGATTAATCGGATTTTGCACAACACTTGATGTCTTGTTGCTCAACTGCAACTTTGTAAGAAATGGTACTGACTTAATTTGGAATATGACCACACATTAAGTAGACTAATCAAACTATGTGTTTCCCTGCCACACATAAACCTGACTTATTTAAATTGAAATAATATTGTGTAAAAAATATGGCTATAAAATATTTTGGATTCTTACCCATTTCTGATGATAGGATAAGAGATGGGATAATTGGGATTATCATAGGGTGTAGCTACACAGGACTCAAGGAAGACCTCAGTGTTTTGCACGACATTGACTGGGGCGATCTCCATGTAGATCTTTTCTCCAACTTTGTACTCCAGTGGGTAGGTGTTGGAATTTCTTATGCTTCTGAAACTGTCAGACTGATAAAACTCAAACTGATAGCTGAATGAGCCGAAACCTCTCTCTGTGATGTTGATTGCTGGTCTGTGAGCATCAAACCTTGTGGTGATGCTGCTCTTTTTCTGGTACTTGCACATAACTTCAATTTCAAATACATTTTTCCTGGTTATGATGTGGTTTGGATTATCGTAGGTAACAATTGTGTTCTTGAAGAGGAGATGTTCATCAGTCTCCTACAAAGAAACAATTATAAAAGTAGTTTAGATGCAGTAAATGTTTTTATTGTCATTTGGATTTATTAAAACTCATTAAACTCCTTACTTCCATTTGAGTACCACATCCATTTAGAGCGAAAGCTGTAAACACATGCGTGTTATTGGAAAAAACTGGACAGGAAGCATTGTTGTTCAGCCGCAAGTGATCTCCATGAATACCCGAAATTGTGGCTCTTTCTATTGACACTGAAATTTGGTCCTTAGTGCAGTTCACATGTGCTTTTGGACCTTGAAGACATAAAGAACAATCATAAGAATGCAGATGCATAAACTTCTTTTTGCTTGAAGAACTCTACAGAAGTATTAAAGAATTTAACAACCCAGGCTCGTTGGAAATATGTTACTCTGGTGAAATTTCGGCAAACATGAAATTAACCCTAGTTGCAGTAAAACACCAACTTTTGTTCCTGTTCACACAACATATGACTATAGGGGCAGATTAT
The DNA here is from genome assembly GCF_012432095.1 of Onychostoma macrolepis. Lineage (NCBI taxonomy): Eukaryota > Metazoa > Chordata > Actinopteri > Cypriniformes > Cyprinidae > Onychostoma > Onychostoma macrolepis. The sequence goes on from NC_081178.1 coordinate 24,773,333, forward strand.
TGATGAATAAAGGCTTATTTTTACATGGTTCCTTGCACAATGCTATGTTATTACCTCAAAATACTTTTACCATAGCCCATGATTTGTAAACTTATAGACATTTGTATCATTTGTTTGGCATTTCCACTGTTGTAAACTTGCTCAGTAGCCCACCCGGTATAGCATTGCACTTACAATGTGAAGTGCTCAGGTACAAGTCCTGTTAAACATGAGTCACAACACTCCACAAATGAGTTCAAAAGCTAATACAAGCTATCATGGCATGGTGGCATCAGCAAATGTGTCTTCATCTTACATTTGTTTTTGTTATCAATATCAGTTATGTTTTTTGATCTGGTATTTTTATTCATGACACTGTGCTGTTTCATAAACCCACATCTACAATGAAAAAGGTTCTGCAGAAATGTAGGTAGAGTCACATATTTACAATGATCCTGGGTTTGAAATAAAACATCAAATCTAAAGTTAAGATGAATTTTAACGAACACTGTAAATTACCTGCAGCCTCCACCACAATAATTACACACCTCATCTCAGATTGATAGTACCTAGACCTAAAAAAAATGAAAAATTAATAACTGTACCTTCATTTGACATGGCTCATTATATTGAATTAATCTAGTTGTGTAATCATACCCATTTTGGCCCTCTGCAATGAAGCAAATTGGAAAATGTTGGCCATGATTCTCTGACGTTGGTGTCCAGTTGATCACATGCTCCCCAGTGGTGGTGGTCTCCTTTGTGCTGTTCAGAGGTCCACTAAAGACCACATCAGTGATGCTGAAAAAAATAATATAAATAAATAAATAAACATCCAATAAGATGCACATATATTGGTTAAGAAATTGAACTAAAATTAACCAGTTATAGTAAAGTTCTGGATCAGTAGTTTTCAACCAGTTTGACTCCATGGCCTCCTACTGCCCACATCTGAATTTACAAGAATTAGCAATGTTTGTAGATTAAAATAAGTAACTAAAATAATTATGATCAAAATAAAAATAACAAACATTTTAGACGTTTGGTGTTATTTACATTAAGAATACCTCGAATATCCTAAAGAATGTCTTAAATATCCTAGTTGTTTTAGCCTATTTTAAAGCTAGCTTTTTTCACACACCCGCTGCAGATTTGGCTGGTGTTGGTGCTGATGTGCACACACTCGTAGCCAATCAAGCATGTAGATTGTAGATACGTTGAATGGTGGGTTTTTAGCACAATAAGGGATCAGATTTTTTACTTCGCTTGCCTGGACTGTGCCCAGCTGGTGGAATGACCTTCCGATCTCAATTCGAACAGCTGAGTCTTTAGCCATTTTCAAAAATCATCTAAAGACACATCTTTTTCGCCAGCACCTGACCAACTAATACTAACACCTACCTATTCTATCTATTTAAAAAATAAAAAAATAAAAAATAAATAAATAAAAAAAAACTAGCTACGTGTACTGTGCTGGCCTAACTGAGGCTTGTCATGGCACTTGTATACTGCTGCACTCTCGATAGTCTGATTGCTTCTATTGTTCTCATTTGTACGTCGCTTTGGATAAAAGCATCTGCTGAATGATTAAATGTAAATGTAAATCGCTATATAGCGATTCTACTGATCGCCAGGGGCGCCGCTATGGTTTCTGGGATCCCTGAACAGCATATTGACTCAGGCCCCCACGTTCTGGGGGGTGGGGAGTTGTGGGGGTATTTTCCCCTTGGTATAAATCACTTTGTGGGGGGTGGGAGGTGGGTGGGTGGTAGCAGGGAGTGGCGCACACATCTCGTTAGGGGCCCCCCTCCCTTATCGGACCCTTTGAATTGTCCTAAATCTCACCCCCCTTACAACACAACATGATGCATGTTTCCAAGGGTTAAGGTCAGTTCATTTCACTTCCATTTGCAAATATTGGACATACTTTACTAGTTTCTACCTATTTGGGTAGGAGGAATTTTTTTTTGTATTATTTGCACATTTTTTTTATGAGCAAATAAAATTGTGTCTTGTTTGCCTTGTGTGTGTGTGTGTGTGTGTGTATATATATATATATATATATATATATATATATATACACACACACACACACACACATATATATATATGTATATATACACACACATATATATAATTTTAAAAAAATGTTTTTTTGAAGTCAGCTCCAATCTTGCTGAGGTCCCACTGGTCTAGATTAATCCAGTTTGTGCACAGAAGAAAGGTGAAGAGCTAGTTCAGTCTAGTTTCCTCTCAGAAGGAAGCATGAACTGTTAAAGCTGAAGATCTAGTTTGGTTTTGTCCAGGATTGTCCAGACCTGTTTCTGGAGGGCCACTGTTCAGGATTGTTAAGCTACAGGCTTAATTAGACCTTGGAACCAGCTAATTAAGGTCCACTGAGTCACTAAAGACATCCAGACAAGTGTGTTGGAGCTGGTTGGAGCTAAACTTAACTAAACTAGACTTTTCCATCATACCTTGAGAAGGTTGCAGTAGCCTTAATTCTGATCTCTAGCTCTTGATTGACACGAGCCTGTAGATGTTCTCCGTGATGAGGTGTTGGGTGGAGGAACCGAGGTAGATATTCACCCTGGATGCAAGATGGTGCAGGAGCCTCCACTAAAACCAAAACATAATATAAAGGTTGTGGCAGAACATCACAATTAAAAGTCTGACTTCAGCACTGGATGGTACCTTCTAAAGCAAACTGGAGAGGTATTTTGCTCAGTGGTGGACTGGATGATGCATTATTGAAGGGGGATCTGACCGCGGCGGCCATGGCAGTGTAGTTTAGAGTTATGTTCTGGGTGGGATAGTCCTCCATGACCAACTCAAATGCATAAACACCTCTTGAAGCATTGGAATATGACAGAGTACAGGTGCTCTGGAAAGAGGAAAGAAATTAACTGAGAAATGAACTTATCTTTGTACAATCATTAGCAACTAAGTGAGCCAAGAACATGTGGAAGAATGAAATGAACACTGTTGTCAACATACAGTACATGACATTTCAATCGTGATTGTACATTATTCCTCACCTGGTTCAAAGTGAATCCTGCATGTTGGTTGCACATTCCACACTCATTTGCAGAGAAAAGTCCATATCTGCACCTGACCTGGTCTTTATCTGGATCACAGGACAAAAGATTGTAGTTCCTGGCGCAGTTCTGAGGAACTCTAGAAAAAAAAAAAACAGTCATCTTGAAATTTGTTTAGGTAAACAGGCTCCAAGAAGTACTTAGGCAATCAAGAAACATTTAAAAAAGTATGAATGCTATTGCATCGCATAACAAAATACAAATTATGCTAGAGCTTTATCTCAAAACTTACTTTTTAATATGTTTTTGCATTTACTTTACACCTAGAGTGACTTTTATTCGATCTTGGAGTGGTCCTAGATTGACTTTTATTCGATCGTATTCAATAAAAAAATGAAGGTAAATGAAACTACATTTATATATCTTGAAGAAAAAAAATGTAAGGAAAATAAATGCATACATAAATAGGAAAGAAGGGGGATCCACAGGCGAAGTCACGCAGTCCGTGACGAACAGATCGTTAACGGCTGCTCTTTGTGGTAATACAGTAGAGCTACATCAGACTGGACATCCAAACGCTCGCCTATCCTTCATCGACCTCAAATATGGCTTATTATCTGAAATATGTAAGTATTAGCAACTTTACATGGCTGCGCAATCTAATGTTAACCTGTAGAAATGCGCACTGTTCAAGTGTCTGTCTTCAGGACAGATGGAGGCGCCGGTGCGTTCACTTACTCTTAAAATACTGGTAATTTTTGGTTTTATTTTATTTTATAAATAAATTTTTTTTATTTTTTTTAGTCCATGTATATCTTTGCCTTACAGACATCTTTGCCATATACAGTATCTATACAGAGTGAAATGTCTACTTTCAATTGAATCAATTCAATTGGAAAACAAATATTCTCAGATTATGTAATCCATATGAAACATGTCGCATCCATGGATTAATGGAGTTCATAAGGATTTTAGGATGTAATTACCTTACAATGGGAAGTGTGGTGGCAACTGGAGATCTGTTGGGTTTAGAGGTGTCAGATCTCTCTCCAAGGTCAATATGTGTGAGAAGTCTCCAGTTTCCACCATTTGAAACTGTGTTATAGATCCAGCAGCAACTACTTTTTCTGTTGACACATGCATAGACTTGTCATTTAGTTTGCAATAAATTGTATATTATTTACAGTGCTATTAGATTATAGTAAATTAGATTAGTCTGAATAAGTGTGCTTACTGCAGCTGAAATGGGCTGTTGTTGGAGACGGTTCTTGTCATCATTCCCTCAGTCTGGCACCAGCCACCACCATTGGGACTGTTGTCCACACGACCGCTCACATAAGTGCTTCTACTGCCACAATTTCCAGACCCACAAAACCAGGAATCACTTGTATCACAGCTATGATAGGCCTCCTTGAAGCGGATATCCACCTGAAAAAATACAGATATAAGTAATTTCTCAAAATAAAATTGGCATAGCTACAGTCTGATGAGCCTAGAAATCAAATTACTGTTGTTCAATGTCTGCAACAACACCCCTGAGATCTTTAATTGTTCCTTCACAGATACAATTATCAGCCACATTCTGGACTCTTGATTGGCTACGAGTGTGTGCTTGTCGGCATCAGCACCAACACCAGCTGACTTTGCAGTGTGTGTGTGTGTTTCATAATGTCATTATGACTGATAGAATGGAGTACATGCACACTTGGTTTTGTTCATAAACCAATTAGCCTATAACAGGGGCCGGCAACCTTTTCGGCATGACCTGCCATTTTTAATTTGAACCAATATACATTATACATCTGTGCCAATATACATTATAAGACAATTATAACATAGGATTAAAAAAAAAAAAAAACAATATTTGATTTTCAAGCATATAGTTTCTTAAGATTTTTTCATAAATTGTTTTTTAAACTTTTCAAAAGTTTCTTGATTAACAGATATACAGTGTAGCCGTACTGAACACCACTGTATGTGTGTGTGTGTGTGTGTGTGTCAAGGCCAAAGCATTAAAACCGTTCAGTTTAATCACCATTCTATATTAATGCGTTGCTTTAATTTAACTGCGCGCGCACACACACACACACACAGAGGTCGGAGATCACTCTGTGCAAAAAGTAACATTCAGAAGCTCATAAACTTCTTGTCTGCGCTGCTACGCGACTTTTATTAATCAATACTGAATCGCTACATTATATTTCTCGGCAATGAGTGGGTGAAATTGCTGTTTTTTAAGTAACTAAATTCATCTTCATTGTTTGTAGAGACGCAGAAAATTCTCTCTCTCTCTCTCTCTCTCAAAATGGCCACATTTGAGAAAAAAAAAGAAAAAATGCTAGTAGTTTGCATCACTGGATTTAGCTGTCGGTCATTTAACATTTCTATCGTAAAACAGCTGACTAATATTAAATGATTAGCAGCTCTCTTTCAACGTTAAACTGACGCTTCTGTCTCAGCATCTGTGATTGGTAAACCCCGCCTACTTTGATTTTATTGGCCATCTCAGTCATTTTGACATAGAAGAGGGCTGTTAGACCGCTGAGGCTTTGATCTGAAGCGCCCTAGTAGGCTATGTGCAGCGGTCGCGCGCATCAGTAGACTAGCGCAAGTTAATTCTCACACTTGAATAGTATTTATAGCTCCTAACAGGCTGTGTGACTATGAGAAGTTATTACATCAAAATGTATGTCAGTATGCAGTTTTCCCTATTGCTCGCGTGCCAGCGATTATCGCTCTGCGTGCCACTGTTGGCACCCGTGCCGTAGGTGGCCTATAAAATGCAAATGTTTGAAAACTGGTCCCAAACCAGCCCAAATTTTTCCCACCCACCCAAACCAATTCTGACCCACACAATCAAATTCAAAACCACCTAAATGGGTGGGGAAATTGCAGATAACTATTATATTATAAAATAACTAATTTCTAGTGAGTATATTTTAAAATGTAATTTGCTGTTTTGATCAATTTAATGCATTGTTTATGCTTCTTAAAAAGAAAAACCACGGTTTCCACAAAATATGAAACAGCACAACTGTTTTCAACATTGATAATAATCAGAAATGTTTCTTGAGCAGCAAATCAGCATATTAGAATGCTTTTGAAACTTGTTTCAAAAACATTAAAACTTTTGACTGGTAGTGTATACTGTTTTAGTTAAATTTAATTTTAAAATCCTCATAAAAAGTACCCATAATTGAATAAATGTAATAAAGGTCTCACCCTATAGGATCCATCAGGATTCTTTCTTGGGTCGAAGGTCATTGATCCTCCATAGAAGTGTGCGGCTGAGGCTGTGGAGGCCAGCAGCAGCAGAGCTGAGAGCAGAGCAGAGACAGACATGATGATGCTCATGAATGAAATCTGACAAGTGCTTCCCTTTTAAAGGACCTGATGAAGGAAGTCATCCAAAAAAAAAAAAATAATAATAATTTGACATTTACAATAAAATCTTCCAGTAAAGGAAACAAATTATATTCCTCACCCACTCCTGCAATAAGAATGATTGGCATGCAGTTGTTTTGTGGTTTCATAACATCTCTGTACATCTGTTTGATACTTTGAGCTAAATTTGTGGTTTTGAGATTATATTTAGCTCGCATACAACGCAGTGTTTGTTTCTTTTTTGCCAGTTTAGTTATTTATTTATTTATTTATTTTTTATTTCCACTAATAATTTTAGTGCCTCAACTTAAGTTGAATATGAGTTACTTTCCAAGGCAACATTTCTAATTTTAGTTAAAAAAAAAAGTTTTATTTTATTTTAGCTAACAAAAATGTTTCTTCATAATTTTAGTTAGCAATAATAACCCTGCTACTGTCACGAATCCAGGTTATGGTCTTCCGTTCACTCACCACCAGAGGTCACTCACTATTGTTGCACTTCACCAGACTACGTTTCCCATCATTCATTGCACCAAGTACACACAGCTGTCTCAATCACACTCTCACACCTGAGAACTATCACACACTCTATATAAACCATGGACGTCCGTTCACAGTTTGCTGAGTATTGTTCTGTGTGTAGTACTCGCCAAGTGTTAGCTGCCTTAACATAGTGATGGAAAAATGAAGCTTTGCGAAGCACCGAGGCTTCCCCTCAACTGTATCGTAAAAAGGTTTATTACTCGAAGCTTTTCAAGACGATGCACACTAACGACATCTTGTGGTCAAAAGGTGGAAAAAGCTGCCTTTGCGTCCCAGACGACCCAGCCATTTTTGGATTGTTTCAGATAATAAATCAGTTTGTGCTATGAAAATAAAGCAAAGAAAGTATTCACTTTGTATAAATAGGTCTTTTACATGCCAGTCATTGTTTTACACAATATATGAATTAATGAGTCTGTGAATTTGTGGGGAAAAAAAAAAATAGGCAAGAATATATGATATGCATATATGATCTAAATAAAAGTTATCAGAATGGTCAGCTGAAGTGATTGTGAAGTGGAAATTAATACAAAATGAACATGCACAAAACTACACGTACAAATATTTATTCGTATTATGATTTATTCTTATCGAAGAAGTGAGTGACACTTCAAACTGCACAAGTGGTTTGTCTTATTTAAAACAGAATACGAATTGAAGGTGGGGATTGTGAATGAACAGCACTCTCTCCACCTTCGATACCATGACTAATTGCACCCCTAATTCCCCCCCGGGCGCTGGAGCAATGGCTGCCCACTGCTCCGGGTGTGTGTTCACTGTGTGTGTGTGTGCATTTGTTCACTACTCACTGCTGTGTGTGTGCACTTAGATGGGTTAAATGCAGAGCACAATTTCGTCACGACTTAACTTAGTTGTCTTAGTCTTGTCTACTTGGTTGTCTTAGTCTTGCCTTGCCTGTTTCCTCGTGTTCTGATTTCTGCCGTTGTATCTTGGATTAACCCTTTGCCTGCTGTCTCGGACTCTGTTCGCCCCTGCCCGGATTATTGCTTGTGTACCTGGATTACCCCTCTCGTCTAACCCTGGATAGACCGTCTAATCTGGATATTGTTCGCCGATCGGAGACCATGCCCGTTCACTTGAGTACTCTTCTGCCTTGCCCTCTATATACCTGTTTGCCATTTGTGTGACCCTGCCTGTTATGACCATGTCTCTGACTAATAAAGCTTTGCAAATGGATCCCCACGCCTCGCATCTCGTTGACCCTGTTATAGCTACAGCAAATAAAAACATAAATGTTTTTTTGTTTTTCAGTGAGGAAACATTTTAGTTTTATTACACCTATTTTTATTTGGACATTGTGCATTTTATTAATACAGTTTGAGAAAGGGTACCTATTTCAGTTGCTCATTTAAATTAAGTATAATCAAACTTGCTTAAATTATATTAAACTGACTTAAAAAAAATTAGTTAAATCTTCTCTTACTTAAAAAAGAAATGCTAAAATTGGAATTATTTACGTAATGGAAAAAGATGTTGCCATGACTTACTGATATCACTTTTTTTGTATAATAGTGCTGTGGGTTTCTTCAATAATTTAGATTATTCATGACCATGGTTTATGGTGTAGAAAATGTGCAGCACTTTATTACATAATATTACTGCTACTGAAGTCTTCCTATTGGTCAAATTCAAGAAACTGATAAGAGTTTCACTTTTCAATCTTTTATGAAAAAAAAGGTACAAATGTGAAAGTAGAGATTCAACAAATTATGCAAATCCAGTCATTCAAAGGTTCATTCAACATTTAAAGGTTAAGTATTTCTAAGAGGGTCATTTGCCGGCAAACTTCATTTCTAGACTATACAGAAAGCAAAGCAATATAGGGGAAACACTTTCTTGTCGGTAAGTTTTTCATTGAAAATGCATATATCTTGTGCTTTCAGGCAAAGACGTGCCTGTTCATTACTTTTTTTTTTATATGTATTTATGCATTATATCATCAAATAAAGTCTTAAATGTAGTGGAGAGCCTATGGAAGAGTTACATATTGAAACATGTTTCAGAGATTATTTCTGCTCCTTCACCATTACAGATGATTCGACGTATATATATAATCACGCTTTAGACATTTAATTTGATCTGTGCTACATTTCTGCTTATGCAGTCATCTTTATTTTATGTAACACTTTTGTGCATAAAAGGTCAAATGATTGATAGGTAATACTGAAATTCTAAAATAAAATAGAATTTTAAAATTGCTTGCATATAGGCAAGGCAAGGCAAGTTTATTGATATAGCACATTTCATACACAATGGTAATTCAAAGTGCTTTACATAAAAGGAAGTGAAATAGTCATTAAAAATAATAAGAAATTAAAAATAATAAAAATCACAACAATAAAAACAACGTGATTTAAAAATTGATTTTAAAAGAATTTAAAACATTTAAGAATAGAAAGTGATTATATATAGTGCAATCAGTTCGGATGTAGCACAGTGCTCATTCAACAAATGCACAGCTAAACAGATGAGTTTTGAGTCTGGATTTAAAAGTGGCTAATGTTTTAGCACATCTGATCTCTTCTGGAAGCTGGTTCCAACTGCGGGCAGCATAATAGCTAAAAGCAGACTCCCCTTGTTTTGTGTGAACCCTTGGTATTTCTAACTGACTCGATCCTAATGATCTGAGTGGTCTGTTAGGTTTATATTCAGTGAGCATATCTCCAATGTATTTAGGTCCTAGGCCATTTAGAGATTTATAAACGAGTAAAAGTACTTTAAAATCAATCCTAAATGTAACTGGAAGCCAGTGTAAGGACCTGAGGACTGGTGTAATATGCTCAAATTTTCTGGTTCTAGTCAGAATCCTGGCAGCAGCATTCTGGATGAGCTGCAGCTGTCTAATGGTCTTCTTCGGAAGGCCGGTGAGGAGACCATTACAATAATCCACCCTGCTGGTGATAAAGGCATGAACCAGTTTCTCCAAGTCTTGACTGGAAACAAAACATCTAATTCTTGCAATGTTTTTGAGATGATAGTATGCTGATTTAGTTACTGCTTTGACATGACTACTAAAACTAAGGTCTGTCTCCAGAAACACCCCAAGATTTTTGACTTGGTTTTAGTTGATTGACCCTAGAGTCAAGGTATGCATTCACCTTGATAACTTCATCTTTGTTTCCAAATGCAATGACTTCAGTTTTCTCCTTATTTAACTGAAGAAAGTTCTGGGACATTCAACAGTTTATTTCATCAATGCATTGGCAGAGGGAGTCAATGGGGCTGTAGTCATTTGGAGATAAGGCTAGGTAAATCTGTGTATCATCAGCATAGCTGTGATAGGCAATTTGGTTCTTTCTCATTATTTGACTTAGTGGGAGCATATACAGGCTAAACAAGAGCGGTGCAAGAATTGAGCCTTGTGGGACTCCGCATGTCATGGACGTCCACTTAGACTTATGCTCTCCTATACTCACATAATAACCTCTCCTTCTAAGTATGACCTGAACCATTTGAGTACCATCCCAGAAAGCCCGATCCAGTTTTCCAGTCTCTAGAAGTATGTTATGATCAACAGTGTCAAACGCAGCACTAAGATCTAGTAGTACCAGAACTGATATTTTGCCTGAATCAGAATTGAAGCGAATATCATTTATTATCTTAATGAGTGCTGTCTCTGTGCTATGATGTGCTCGGAAACCAGATTGAAAATTGTCCAGGTATCCATTTAAGTTTAAGTAGTTGTTCAGCTGATTAAAACTACCTTTTCAATAATCTTACCTATGAACGGAAGATTTGATATTGGTCTATAGTTGTTCAACATTGTGTTATCAAGATTGCGCTTTTTCAGAAGGGGCTTAACAACTGCAGTTTTCAGGAGTTTGGAAAAGTCCCAGAAAGAAGTGAAGCATTCACCACTTCTAAGAGATCTGCTTCTAACAGTTAAGCACACTTTTGAAAAAGATGTGGGAAGTGTGTCAAGATAGCAGGTTGATGATTTAAGGTGCTGAACTATTTCTTTCAATATTTTGCAATCAATTGCTTCAAAAACAGACATAGTCACTTCTTTTTGAAATTGCGGTCGAATCTGTGTGACCTCTGCAAAAGTAGATATGCCAATCTCCTTTCTGATATTATTGATCTTCTCAGAAAAGAAGGAAGCAAACTCATTGCATTTACTGTCGGAGAGCATTTCACTGGGAATCTGACTTGGGGGGTTTGTCAGTCTCTCCACAGTAGCAAAAAGAGTGCGAGAGTTGTTTAATTTACTGTTTATAAGGTTTGAGAAGAAGGTCTGTCTAGCTGTGACTAGTTCCACATTGAAAGCATGAAGGCTGTCTTTATAGATGCTATAGTGAATTTCAAGTTTTGTCTTCCGCCACATCCGCTCAGCTTTTCTGCATTGTCTTTTCATACTCTGAACTGCTGTTGAATTTCTCCATGGTGATTTTTGTCTGCCATTCTTCTTGCAGACCCTTGTCGGAGCAATATCATCAATAACATTCTTAACTTTTGAGTTAAAAGAATCCAGGAGAAGATCAACAGTGTCTGCAGAAATGCTTGGTGTTAAAGATATAGCCTTCATAAATAGCGTACTAGTTTTCTCATTAATGCATCTCTTTCTGACAGAGACAGATCTAGATTCAGTGGTAACAGAGATCAATATATCAAAGAAAATACAGAAGTGATCAGATAGTGCTACATCCTTAATAACAATGGATGAAATTTTTAGACCTTTACTGATGAGTAAATCTAGAGTGTGTCCACGATTGTGTGTGGGTTCATGCACATGCTGGATCAGATCAAAAGTGTTTAAAACAGTAATAATTTCTTTTGCAGTTTTGATTTCTGCATTATCTATGTGAATATTAAAATCCCCTGCAATAGTAAAACAGTCAAACTCTGAGGAAATCATTGACAACAGTTCTGTGAACTCTTCAACAAAGGCTGGAGAGTATTTTGGAGGCCTGTAAATAATGATAAACAGAATGCGTGGAGCACCTTTCAGCACAATACCTAGGTATTCAAAAGACAAATACTGACCAAATGACACTTGCTTGCATTGATAAACATCTTTAAATAGAGCAGCTACACCTCCACCTCTCCTAACAGTCCTGCAGACACTTGTAAAGTTAAAGTTAGGAGGGCTGTTTCATTGAGGACTGTTGCACTGCAGCTGTCTTCAAGCCATGTTTCATTTAGAAACATAAAATCCAGGTTGTTTGTGGTTATAAAATCATTGATCAGAAATGATTTATTTTTTAGTGAGCGAATGTTTAAAAATGCTAACTTGATGGAATTACATTTTGTCTCTACAGCAATCTTAGATTGACGATTACAGGCCGCAGATTAGATGGGTCAGCCGTGCGGCTTGAGAAGGCCTTAGATTTTCTATCACGTGATAAAACAGAAATATAAAAGCTACAGGCACACTGGGTTCCCGCTTGTTCTGTGAACATTTGTGAGTGTTGCTGCTAATATAGCGGGACCCGACACATATCACTGAGAGCTGTTATCAGTTGTTTTTGGTTCACCTACAGCCGATGGAGGAGGGTTTGGGCCTGGCGTTGTGGCAGCGGTCGGAGAGCTCTCACAGGAGGAGGAGGGAGAGCTGGGCCTGCTGTCTTTGGTGGTTGTGGGGCCCGCCGTTTTTTAGTTGATATCTGGGGGCTTGCAGCGAATGAGTGGGAAAGTTTGGTCCCAGCATACACCAGTTCCTCCATTTTCTGTGAGAAGCTTAGAAGTGGAGATTCTGGAGAGAGGGATAGTGTGTCTGGTGAGCGGGCTCTGGCTCTGGTGTTTCCGTGGCTGTGATATGTTGTCCTGGCTTCCTGGCTGTTTTCCAGATAGTTGTCCTTGGGTGCTGAGTCTTGGAGCTGATGTAGTACGTCACAGTCTGTTTGTGATGAGCTGTGTGGGCAGGGCTCAGCCGGCATAGTCTCTGTGAGGAAAGTTTGTTTTGGCTGCATGGTGTTATCAGTGTCCTTGTGGGATGTGTCAACCATAAGATGACTCCGAGGCTGACATGAAGTCCTGTGGTCACTCATATTCTGTCCAGGTGTGTGTGTGCCATTGAGGCCAAGTGGATTGGCACACACCACTGAAGGATGACGGAGGGAGAAATAGATATTGTCCTTTAGCACTCTTGCACCAAGTTTGTTTGGGTGGAAGCCGTCCAGTTTAAACAGTTGTCTATGGCCCCAGAAAATATTGAAGTTGTCGGTGAAGTTGACTCCTTTTGTACTGCAGGTTCTTTGTAGCCATGTATTCAGCCCAAGCAGCCGTGAAAACATGTTAGTTCCCCTTGCTGGGAGTGGTCCACTGATGAACGACTGAACTTCAAGTCTTTGAAGTGTTTCAAAGAGTTCACTGAAATCCTTCTTAAGCAGTTCTGACTGCTCTTTCCGAATATCGTTCTTCCCCACATGGATGATGATTCGATTTGCAGTCTTGTGCTTCATCAGAATGTTCCGAAGTTCCTTGTTCACATCAGAGACGGTTGTTTGAGGAAAGCAGCATGTAGTTGTAGTCCTGCTACTGATGTTTCTGATAATAGAGTCGCCCACTATCAGTGTCCTGGGCTCGGCTGCGCTCTGAGCTGAGTGCCGCTGTCTGCTCGACCTCGAGCGCCTGTTAGTAGCGACGTTAGCTGCTGGCTGATACGATCCATGTTTTGTCACATTTGGGGATTCCTCACCCACATTCATTAATGCTTCGAATCGGTTCTCAAGATGTATAGGGGGTTGTAAAATGCCAGTGTTTACAAGTCTTGTCATAGCCGTATCTGGGGTAGAGGATGCTACCGCAGCAATACGAGATACTCGTGACAATCTGATGTCTCGAGTGCCTTTGGGTCTCGCTCCCTGTTTGTGCCATCGATTAGTCTGTCGATCAGCTTGTTCTTCTACACTTTGTATAAACTGTTGAGATTCATAGGACTCACCGGCTGTATGCTGTGGGGCTCCGTGATGACGATCTGCTGTGTGTTCCACCTGTTTTGGAGGTCCAGCAAGTAACTTTGTTTCAAGAACCGCAATCCTTTGTAGAAGTCTGTGGCAGTTCATGCAGCAAGTAGATTCCACAAGGGGCATTTTCTTTCCCGTCTGTTTGAATGTAGGCAGCTGTGTTTTCCCGTCTCCGGAATGTAAACTGCTGGCAGTGGGAGGCAAAGAGTCTTCCTTTTCTAAAAACTGTGTTGTTTGAGCACTGTGCTGATATGCTGAAGTTAAAATCTTAGAGAAATCTGAGAAAAGTGCATAAATATGGAGCGAAGCGCAGAGCAATAAGTAGGAGCGTCCGAACAGTAGCGAAGCCGGAAGCAGAATTCAAAAAGATAACTAAATTTAAATTCAGAGATTTTTTAGATACTGAATAATTGCTTTGTAAAATAACTACTGTAAGTTCGAAAAGAAAAGAAAAGAAAAACACTGATCACAGCAAAAATCAATTTACAGCTTTTGTCTGTAAATTGTTCCAAAGACAGGCTGCGCTGCTCATGATTTAGGAAAATTCTTTAGAAATTTTAAAAAGGTCTTTTGACATGTAATGCATATATTAAATTTTTTTATTTAGAAATGTTAGACACTGGCCGTCTCGTTTGTAAGCATAAAATTATTTAATAAAATAAAAAACATAGCACACAATTTTTATTTTATTTTATGTTTATTTTATTTATTTAAAAAAGTAATTATAATGCAGGAGCCATTATAGTGCAGTAACTGCATTTTAATTGTTTCATTTCATTCATTTTACCACATGAATGCAAGGTTGTTCTCATTAACATTTAAATCCATGTCACTCACCACTATGTAAACTTTTAGTTTTGCTTCCAGCAAACAAGGACATTGCTGTAACAGGTTTTGTGAGGTTTTTGATGTGCTTGTGTGTTCAAATGCATTATTCAAATGCTTATTGTATGCATACAGCCTAACACACTCATGTCACAATGACCACATACTTTATTTGATAGTGTGCTTTATTTGATAGTGTTCACAAACTGATAATATATTATATATATATATATATATATATATATATATATATATATATATATATATATATATATATATATATATATATATATATATACAAACACACATATATATAATATATATGTGTTTGTGCATCGCATCAAATAATGTATATTATCAGTTCACAAACTGATAATATACATTATTTAGGCATCGCATCAAATAATGTATATTATCAGTTCACAAACTGATAATATACATTATTTGATTGCGTGCACAAACACAGGCGCTCAACACAAGTCCAGTGCCTGCATTATTTTTCCCCAAAAGCAATAAAAAAAATTTCTTTGTATTTGTTTGTTTGCTTTTATTACGTGTGTCCTGTATTTCGGTCATCTGAACTCTAGTGATGCCAATCATTCGTGATTTATTCATTCTTTTGAGTCAGTTCTTTATTTTCAATGAAAAGGGGAAAAGCTGCAAAACAGTTATTGACTATTTAGTTGCTTTTTACAGTTTTCATGCTTCAAAATGTTTAAAAAGTCTCTAAAGATGCCTTCGTTCCACTCAGGTGAACCGTTGCTCTCAATGATTGTTTGGTCTGAAGAGTCTCAAGTTGTGTGAAAGTTACATGAATGCTAGACATACTCGAGTAAATTAACTTCTCTGAGAACTTTTAAAAATAGCATGTATTGAAGTTTTGAACTTTTTAGAGTATTTTTTTAAATGCCCTATGTGTGCGTCTGTCTGTTGATGTTTTGTGTGCGGTTTTGTAAGTGAAAATAGCTAACAGATCCAATCAGTATGCAGTTGGAACTACAATTTATTCCTTCCTCATCTCTTTCATGGAATCTTTCTGTCAGGACCACTCTAACTCTGACAGACTGGTTTGTCAAGTAAAAGCTGCTTTTCAGGTCATGGAGCATCACTGTTTTTGACATACACCAAGGTCGTGTAGTAATTTAGTTGCTATCTGAATCCACATCTCTGAGTTCACAAGAAGGGAATCAATCCAAAAGTCAGTTTATAAATCCTTTTTGATCACTGTAAAGCACCATACAGTAACCGGTGCATTCATGGTAATGTGCATGCCTTTAAAACATGGACACTTTTATTACTGAAATGCTGGAAACAGTTTACAAAAATAAATGTCACCACTCCACTACATTGAGTGGGAGTTATGAGGGAAAAAAAGAAAACGTTTGTAAATAAGAGATTGCATTATTATTAGTTATGTATGAGATCCACCATTTGGAGAGCTAAAAAGCCATAATATGTTCATTTTCTGATTATTAAAGAGTTAGTTCACCCATAAATGAAACTTAGCCCATGTTTTACTCACCCTCAAGGCATCCGAGATATATATGAGATATATATGACTTTCTTCTGTATATGTTCTTCTGTATATGACTTCTTTCAGACGAACCCAATCGGATTTTATGGAATTATATAAAAAAATTATCCTTGCTCTTCCGAGTTTCGAAAAAAGTCTGGCAATCCAAGATGGCAACTTGTTAGTTTGCAAGTGTTAGTATGTGTCTCTGTTTATTTTGATTTATTTTTTTTTTTTGAGTGGACTATTGACACCATAAAACCCGGTGTTGAATTTAATTAATTTAAAGAATAGAAAAGAAAATAATCTTCTTTATTTGAAACTATCCAGCTGTCGACACCGTGTTTAATTAGTGAGTTGTGGCCAGCTCGTGCTCCACGGGGATTCAGCGTGTTGCACCTGCAGGCGGGTGTGTGTCAAGTCACCTCAGCTGTGCGTGATTGTGTGCTGCTAAACCCACTAAGTTTTGCTTGATCGGGATTTGGATTTACATCTGACTGTTTTGTTACATCGCATATATATAACTACCAGTCAAGCCATCCGGATCAAGCTATCTTGTTTGTGCATGACTGTGTGCTGCCGTCTCGGCCTAATCCTGGAGTTTTAAGATCACAAAGTTTTGTTTTGGTCGGGATTTGGATTTAAATCTGACTGACTCACGCAAAGGCATCAGTCTACAAGTTTGCTGCATCACGCAAAGGCTTCAAATTTGAAAACCTTTATTAGAGCTGCAAAAGAGAGAGGAAAAAATTATAATTTATATATATATATATATATATATATTTTATATTTACAGAAATGGACGAATGTCAAAGTCCTCATTTAATCCTCTAGGGGACAACGTATCTAATGTAAAAATCCAGAAGTCCTCACGTTGTAAAAGTAATTTATTAATATCACCACCACGCCGTGGACACTTAACTACCTCTATACCTATGTACTGAAGAGTGGAAACTGAGTGTCTCGAATTTGCAAAATGCTGTGCTACCGGACTTTTTGGATCACAATATCTAATTGCACACCGATGTTCAGAAATACGAGTTTTCAGAGGTCTGCTAGTCTTACCAACATAAACCACAAGGGCAATGCAACACAACAAGTAAGTAACATTAGCCGTCTTACACGAATTTGCCTCGAATTTTAAAAGTTTTCGCCGTCAACGTCTTATATGTGAAATTGCATCATATCTATAATTCCCATATGGTGTTTTGTTCAAGAAATGAGGAGCAGGTTAAAATCGGATCTAACCAAGATATTTCGAAGATTAGGTGTCTTCTCACGACACGAAGCGGAGTTACACCGTTACACCTCGGGTGTGCATTATTTTTCTAATAATTCAACGGACCAAAGTCAATTATTCCGCTAATATTACGGTTGCCACACTTCAAGACATCGATCAGATGATATGTTTCAAGGCATTCGTCCGGTATTTCTACTTAAATCGGTATTGTGAGTTGGATTATTTCTTCCGCATCTCATCCAACGCCTACGTTGATAATTTCAAAATGTCATTTTAAACCTAGTAACGGAGGCTTGATAGCAGACTAATGCAGTTAATAAGTAAGTTATGAGATAGAGAGAATGACCTCTGTGCGTCTCTCAATAGTGCTCGTCAGCAATGTCTCTAGTTAGTGAAACTTAGTTCCTTTTGTTCACGAACAGCGCCGTTGTTGTTCCCTCGCTTGTGAGAAGTCATGTAGTTTTTAAGTTGTTAAACTACCGATAAAATCGTCAGAGTAGCGTTACTGTCAGTGACAGTGTAAGAACTATGTGTGCACGTTTGATAAATATGGATTTTGTTGTACTTAGGCACATTCTAAATTTCATTCGTAGGACAAAATATAGAACCTTTTCTACGCACTGTTGATAAATGAGGCCCCCCAAAACTTCAAAAGTTTTTCAAAAATTACCCCAAACGTTTTCCATGTCTCCTTAATCAAACACCTGATTCAGATCATCAGCTCATTAGTAGCAACTCCAAGACCTGAAATGGGTGTCAGACAAAGGAGAGATGCAAAATGTGCAGTGTTAGGGGGCCTCCAGGAGCGTGGTTGGGAACCACTGATCTATAGCAAAAAGGTGGCCAAAAATTAGAGATTAAGCGGATATTTGAATCAAATGTTGGGTCAATAGCCTATTAGACAAGGACTACCAAAGAACACTTGCCAAAACGTCTCTTTTATGGAGAGATGAAGGAGGGCAAGCGCTCCCAAGGGGGAAAATGAAAGTGCTACAAAGACTGCTTGAAGGCATCCTTGAAATGCTGCAACATCAGCCCCGACTCCTGGGAAGATCTTGCACAAGAGCGCTCTGCCTGGCGCACCTTGGTCAGATCAGGGGTGTCGGGGTACGAGACAAGTCGCATAGCAGAACAGCAGCAGAATCGCAAGAGCAGACTTGGCACTGCATCTCTAACAAACTCAGCTCCAGCATTTGCCTGTCCATTCTAGGGGTTGAACGACTTCTGATTTTTTTAAAGTCGACTTTTCTGTGAAGAAAGTCGATTCGAAGTCGACTAGTCGCTGATGACGTCATTAATGAACAAATAAGTCTGGAGCTTTGACAAACACCTTGTGCACAGCTATGGCATATGACACAGTGCCGCCCACATGGCTACTGCTCCTATAACAGCTCACTTTTTATCAGTTCTTTTGTCTTTATATTCGTTATATTTCTCACAGATTTCTGCTCGTTCTAAATCACATACAGATAAAGTTGCACAGTAAAGATTACATTCATATGAATGCATTAGTGAGAGCGATTGCGTGTGTGAATTAATTCTGCCTGGCAGCTACTCTCTACTAGTAATGAAGCTGCGGGATTTAGTTAATAAGAAATATATGCTTGAACGTTTCAGTTTCTAAGCTATTTTATTGATAAATCGCAGAACAGTGTTGACAATACATTTCCGTGCTGAACGATTCTGTGTGCGCACGATCTGCGCGTGATGTACGCGCTACTGTCTGAAGCCTATGTGTGCGCGTTACAGAGCAGCAGCGCATTATATTAGAATGGCGATTAACTGACCTGTACTATAAGCTGTTTAAAACGTGCATTCTCCCGTTCAATTTCGAGCATCCAGTAATATAATCACACATGTCTTGTGGAGCGCTTTCAGAGTATGCATTTATTTGTCATTTTAACGGAGCTTAAATGTGGAAGTCCTTCAGAGATTTATTATATTGTTGCGCCCTCTATAGGGCCAGCGACTAATCGACGTCAAGCTTAAAGCGTCATGGCAGAGCATTAAAGTCGACTAGTCGATTAGTTGGTGCAACCCCTAGTCCATTCTGCAACCGAACTTTCAGAGCGAGGATTGGACTCATCAGCCATCTTCGCACCCACAACATCCAGTTATTTGAAGAAGTCGTGGTCATCTTCGATAGCGAAGGACGAACACACACACAGACAAGGACTTGATCGTCCTGTAAGTGTAACAGCATCAATTACAAGGCCTTTCGCTCCCTTTGCAGGAATTTGTAATAACATGTAATGTTGATTTAAAAAAAATAAATAAATAAATAAAAATGGACACCATCACAAAATTTGTAATGGTTTTACTGGTTATGGTAATTGGTCACCTTCTACATCCTAATGGAATATGTCCCAAAACACACTAAAGAATGTTTTTTAATGGTTAAAAGTTGATGGTTTGTAATGGTATTTATGATTCATTTTTTCAGCAGGGTTGCCTCATTGTTTTTATATAATGCATTTTAAGTAATTTTAAAGGCTGTTTTTGGCTTAGGTTTGTTTTTATAACCACAAAAAAATTATCTTAATACTTCTTTGTATATTATTATTTGAAGTAACAAAATCATGGTTAATGGTTAACAAGAACCATTTTCCAAATTTTATTTCTTTTTTTATTCGTGTTAAAACCATGGCTGAACATGGAAACACTGAGAGAATATTAGACGCGTTGGTGGTGGTGAAATTATTACTGACATTAAAACACGTTATTGACCTCAACACCCAAAAAAGTTTCACAGGATTTTGAATGTAGCCTACCTGAAAGTGACGCACGGGCTTCGTTTTCATCTTTTTTTCCTTCTCTTGGTGCCAGATTGCTGATGTCTTTTCACGGGCATAGTTATCCATCAATTATGATCATTTGCATTCAGCCATAAACATGAGGTATGAGGTGTGAGCGGTCGCGGTCGTGGGTGCGGGAATGGTGCGTCACTTTTTTTTTTTTTTTTTTGAGCAACTGGGATGGTGCCCCCCTGGCAGTTGGTGCCCTACGCAAACTGCATACTCTGCCTATAGGGAGCGGCGGTACTGCCTTGAGGTTGAGTAAAACATGGGCTAATTTTCATTTTTGGGTGAACTAAATCTTTAAAAATCGGAAAATTAACATGTTGTGGCTTTTTAGCTCTCCAAATGGTGGATCTCATATAAAAAGAAATAAATAAATAATAATAATGCAACCTCTTATTTACATACGTTTTCTTTTTTTCCTTCATAACAACTCCCACTCGATGTAGTGCAGTGGTGACATTTATTTTTGTAAACTGTTTCCAGCATTTCAGTAATAAAAGTGTCCATGTTTTAAAGTCATGCACATTACAACGAATGCAACGGTTACTGTATGGTGCTTGACAGTGATCAAAAAGGATTTATAAACCCAAAACTTAGTGGGTTTACAACTCCAGGGCTCAGGCCCAACCCGCAGCACACAATCACGCACAGCTGAGGTGACTTGACACGCACGAGCTGGCCACAACTCACTAATTAAACACGGTGTCGACAGCTGGATAGTTTCAAATAAAGAAGATTATTTTCTTTTTTATGCTTTAAATTCTTTAAATTCAACACCGGGTTTTATGGTGTCAATAGTCCACTCAAAACACTAAAAAAATCAAAATAAACAGAGACAGATTCTAACACTAGCAAACTAACAGGCTGCCATCTTGGATTGCCAGATTTTTCAAAACTCGGAAGAGCAAGGATAATTTTTTATATAAATCCGATTGGGTTTGTCTGAAAGAAGTCATATACAGAAGAACATATACATATTCTTCTGTACATATACAGAAGAAAGTCATATATACCTCGGATGTCTTGAGGGTGAGTAAAACATGGACTAATTTTCATTTATGGGTGAACTAACTCTTTAATAATCAGAAAATGAACATATGGCATTTTACCTCTCCAAATGGTGGATCTCATACATAAATAATAATAATAATAATAATGCAATCTCTTATTTACAAATGTTTTCTTTTTTTTTCCTTCATAACAACTCCCACTTGATGTAGTGGAGTGGTGACATTTATTTTTGTAAACTGTTTCCAGCATTTCAGTAATAAAAGTGTCCATGTTTTAAAGGCATGCACATTACCATGAATGCACCGGTTACTGTATGGTGCTTTACAGTGATCAAAAAGGATTTATAAACTGACTTTTGGATTGATTCCCTTCTTGTGAACTCAGAGATGTGGATTCAGATAGCAACTAAATTACTACACGACCTTGGTGTATGTCAAAAACAGTGATGCTCCATGACCTGAAAAGCAGCTTTTACTTGACAAACCAGTCTGTCAGAGTTAGAGTGGTCCTGACAGAAAGATTCCATGAAAGAGATGAGGAAGGAATAAATTGTAGTTCCAACTGCATACTGATTGGATCTGTT
This sequence comes from Onychostoma macrolepis, assembly GCF_012432095.1. NCBI lineage: Eukaryota > Metazoa > Chordata > Actinopteri > Cypriniformes > Cyprinidae > Onychostoma > Onychostoma macrolepis. The sequence goes on from NC_081178.1 coordinate 24,795,176, forward strand.
AGCTATTTTCACTTACAAAACCGCACACAAAACATCAACAGACAGACGCACACATAGGGCATTTAAAAAAATACTCTAAAAAGTTCAAAACTTCAATACATGCTCTTGTTAAAAGTTCTGAGAGAAGTTTTAATTTACTCGAGTATGTCTAGCATTCATGTAACTTTCACACAACTTGAGACTCTTCAGACAAAACAATTATTGAGAGCAACGGTTCACCTGAGTGGAACGAAGGCATCTTTAGAGACTTTTTAAACATTTTGAAACATGAAAACTGTAAAAAGCAACTAAATAGTCAATAGCTGTTTTGCAAAACAGCTTTTCCCCTTTTCATTGAAAATAAAGAACTGACTCAAAAGAATGAATAAATCACAAATGACTGGCATCACTAGAGTTCAGATGACCGAAATACAGGACACACGTAATAAAAGCAAACAAACAAATACAAAAAAAAAAATACAAAGACATATTTTTATTGCTTTTGGGGAAAAATAATGCAGGCACTGGACTAGGATCAACTTTGTTGAGCACTTGTGTTGAGCACCTGTGTTTGTGCATGCCATCAAATAAAGTATACTATCAGTTAGTAAACACTATCAAATAAAGCACACTATCAAATAAAGTACAGGTGCATCTCAATAAATTAGAATGTCGTGGAAAAGTTCATTTATTCAACTAAAATTGTGAAACTCGTGTATTAAATAAATTCAATGCACACAGACTGAAGTAGTTTAAGTCTTTGGTTCTTTTAATTGTGATGATTTGGGCTCACATTTAACAAAAGCCAACAAATCTCAACAAATTAGAATACTTCATAAGACCAATAAAAAAAAAACATTTTTAGTGAATTGTTGGCCTTCTGGAAAATATGTTTATTTACTGAATATGTACTCAATACTTGGTAGGGGCTCCTTTTGCTTTAATTACTGCCTCAATTCGGCGTGGCATGGAGGTGATCAGTTTGTGGCACTGCTGAAGTGGTATGGAAGCCCAGGTTGCTTTGATAGCAGCCTTCAGCTCATCTGCATTGTTGGGTCTGGTGTCATAGATTCTCTATGGGGTTCAGGTCAGGCGAGTTTGCTGGCCAATCAAGCACAGTAACACTATGGTCATTGAACCAGCTTTTGGTACCTTTGGCAGTGTGGGCAGGTGCCAAGTCCTGCTGGAAAATTAAATCAGCATCTCCATAAAGCTTGTCAACAGAAGGAAGCATGAAGTGCTCTAAAATTTCCTGGTAGATGGCTGCGTTGACTGTGGACTTCAGAAAACACAGTGGACCAACACCAGAAGATGACATGGCAGCCCAAATCATCACAGACTGTGGAAACTTAACACTGGACTTCAAGCAACATGGATTCTATGCCTCTCCACTCTTCCTTCAGACTCTGGGACCTTGATTTCCAAATGAAATGCAAAATTTACTTTCATCTAAAAAGAGGACTTTGGACCACTGAGCAACAGTCCAGTTCTTTTTCTCCACAGCCCAGGAAAGACGCTCCTGACGTTGTCTCTGGTTCAGAAGTGGTTTGGCAGCCCTTTTCCTGAAGACGTCTGAGCGTGGTGACTCTTGATGCACTGACTGCAGCTTCAATCCACTCCTTGTGAAGCTTTCACAAGTGTTTGAATCAGCTTTGCTTGACTGTATTCTCAAGCTTGCGGTCATCCCTGTTGCTTGTGCACCTTTTCCTGCCTAAATTCTTCCTTCCAGTCAACTTTGCATTTAATATGCTTTGATACAGCACTCTATAAACAGCCACACCTTTCAGTAATGACCTTCTGTGACTTACCCTCTTTGTGGAGGGCGCCAATGTTCGTCTTCTGGATCATTGCCAAGTCATCAGTCTTCTCCATTATTGTGGTTTCAAAGAACAAGAGATACCCAGAATTTATACTGTAGGGATGGTCATTAATTGAAACTCAAATGTAAATATTCTAATATTTTGAGATACTGATTTTTGACTTTCATGAGCTGTAAGCTCTAATAATCAAAATTAAAACAAAAAAACTTTTGAAATGTTTTACTTTACATGCAATGAATCTAAAATATATGAAAGTTTTACTTTTTGAAATAACTTACAAGAAAAAATGAACTTTTCCACGACATTCTAATTTATTGAGATGCACCTGTATGTGGTCATAGTGACATGACTGTGTTAGGCTGTATACACACTGTAAAAAATTGTTGTAGTTTCTACAGCAAAATTTTACAGAATTTTACTGTTTAAACATTTTACAAGATGTAGCTGCAATTCACAATGCATTATGGGTCAAATAAGGTTTTACAGTTGTTAACAGTATATTTCCATGTCAACTGTAATTAATTTACAAGAAGCAGGTGTTGTCACTGTAGCTCCTGCTTTTTACACTACTTTACTGTAGTGTGGCATTATGGGATTGCGCGCGCATCATTCAAATCTGAAATCCAGCGACTGGAGCAGTGCCAGAACGATTGAAGATTAGAGGCTTTATTCATAATTCCTGGTAAATTCACTTAATTTTACTTAAGAAATATATCCTTTTAACTATGACAAAAAATAAATATATCCTTTTATATTTATTTAAGTTAATGTATAAGCGATATCATGTGCAATAGCCTGCTATCACGACATTTAGACCAAGTGGCCATGGTAACTTATGTGCAGTAAACTGGAAATTGCTATTATAGCATAATTAGGCTGAATGCTGCATTTTTCTCATTTTGGTAGATTCATTTTCTTATTGAGAGCATTTAAAGTAGTGTTTACCCAACTTTTAACCTAATGCCCAGTGTGAACGATTGTCATAGTAACGTTCTACTATCTGTCATAAGCAAAATATGTGAGATTTGATTTGTTTATGTTTTCAACTGTCCCATATTGACATGACATCTTACTATAATTAGAAACTACATGTAAATGAGAAATTGTGTCTATTGCCACTGTAGTTGTACTCGACATTAAAGCTTGTCGGGACAATTTTGTAGTGAAAGACATATTTAACGTTACATGCCCGATTGGACAAGATAGCCTGATTAAAACTTGATTGAAAAAAAAATAACTATGGAAGCATCGAAATGCAAGACTGATTCTGATTTTATTACATTCAACATAAAAACAAATAACCTTAACAGCACACATAAACTCACGGAAGAAACATGAGGTAAATGTTCAAGCTGTTGAGTTTATTTATAACATCTAATGTTATGTTAATATTATTAAGTAGCACAACAAGTGATCTGTTGCTGATTATCACGATTGCAAATGTTACATAGATAACAATAAACAATTAGTTAACATTAAGTTACTTACTTTTTATACACAATATTGACTGTTGTTCTATTTCACCATCGAAAATAGTTCCAAACAAAGATCAAAGCAAAACTCTGCGGTGTTTTTACTGAATGAATCAGCATTCTGAATGAATCGGTTCAATGAATGACTCAACTGACTCAGTCATTAAGTTATTTGCTGCCACCTAATGGTGGTTTAGTTTCACGTTTAAAAAGTATCATTGCATTTTTACAACATTTCTTATTTGTAATTTCAAAAATTAATGTAAAACATTAATGTCATAACACAGTTGTAATTTTGCATTATAAATTATTTAATTTGATTGGTGGTACAGTTCTACAATGTATTGTTATAATTGAATTTATTAATCAAATGTAAAAGTTTATTTTAAAATATATGCATTTTTGGGTGTTCATTTTGGTCTCATTTATGTAAATGCATGTTTTTTTTTTTTAAATCACAAGATAATTTTCATTATTTCTTGTAGGTGCAAAGAATAGCAGCTGATGTGGAGAAATGTTTGATGCTTCAAGACTCTCTGAAGCTGATTATATTAGGTAATGTATTAATTCTTATTAATTCTGTTGTAAATAATTTGATAAACTTGCATTTTAGATTACATTTTATATTTAAATGCTGTATTGTAAGTTACATTATTGCTTCTATTTATTCATTTCAGGTGCACCCAGTGGCTTTTGACTAGGCCTATTCGAGGGTCACATGGTTGTGAATTCATACCTCAACTTTGCGGCTGGATTTTCAGTCTTATTACAACTTCAGCCTGGCATCCCGGGAGCAGGCGTCTTTTGCACACTTGAATTAATTTCAAAGGTAACATGTTTTACTTGAGTAATTTCATTTGTGAAAAAGGTTACTTGTTTAGTTTAAGTACTGGTAAATGCTGATTGTATTGTATAAGTGGCATTTTTACATTTATTTTATTGAGCTAGTTTCGTTCAATACTGAAATTTATTCTAAATCTTCTGCTTGTTTTATGTGCAGATGTTTTGTTGGAAACACAACACTTACTCGATACAAGACGGATACATAGAGGCAAAACAAGTGGAAAGGTCTCAGAGAAGAGGGACAACCCTCATGTGTGTGCTCATCTCAGAAAGTTGATGGACTTTCAGTATGTATTTATTAAATTGTCTTTTGCAGGAATATTCTAAATTTAATATAACATAAGCTCAAACAACAGAATTTGTGGTATAATGTTGATTCCAGCATTTTATTTTAATCCTTTAACCAAAATTATACAAATTCTGTTGATTGACCTTAATTTTTTTATAGAAAGTAAATGTTCTACTCAGAATATGGCTTTTTTTTTTTTGATATAACAGTTAGTTGTAGTTATTTTGTGATGCTATGTTATTTTTATGATAAGATTTTAACTGTTGAAAGACTGACATTTTTATTTTTACCAGTAAAAGCCTTGCAATGTCTTTCTGCCAGTTTTAATAAATATTTATTTGCAACATCTTTGACTTGGTTTTTATTCATTTGTAAATGTATTAAGATAGTTCTCATGATAATTCATTTAAATCAGTATTTTACAGTTTACTGTTAAAATTATTCTTTGCAGCATTTTCATTGTTAAATTATTACAACGTCATCTTGGATTTAGGGGTATTTACAGGATTTTATTGGCAACTTTTGTTGCCAGGTAAATACTGTACTTTCGTGAGATTACAAAATATTGCTGTAATATAAACTACAAGTTTAATTCAATGTTACTAGCAAAAATACTACAAATTACTGTATTTCACATACAGCAATTAACTGTGATTTGCTTTGCAGTATTATACTGTAATCCATTTTACAGCAATTAACATCATTTTTACAAGATTTTATTGGCAACTTTTTTGCCAGTAACATCCTGTAAATTCTACAGTACATTTTTTACAGTGCATACAATAAGCATTTGAATAACAAAGACATGACACTAGAACATTTCCGAGAACAAATATACAAGCAAGCACATCAAAACCCTCACAAAACCTGTTACAGCGATTTCCTTGTTTGGAAAACTAGAAGTTTACATAGTGGTGAGTGACATGGATTTAAATGTTAATGAGAAAAAAATAAATAATGAGAACAACCTTGCATTTGTGTGGTAAAACACCTGCAGAAATGAAACCATTAAAACGCAGTTACTGCACTATAATGGCTCCTGCATTATAATGGCTTTTTTAAATAAATAAACAAAATAAAAGTTGTGCTCTGTTGTTTTTTTATTTTATTAAATGATTTTATTTCATGCTTACAAACAAGACGGCCAGTGTCTAACTTTAAGTAAAAAAATAAAATATATGCATTACATGTCAAAAGACCTTTTTAAAATTTCTAAAGAATTTTCCTAAATCATGAGCAGCGCTGCCTGTCTTTGGAACAATTTACAGACAAAAGCTTTAAGTTGTTTTTTTGCTGTGATCTGCATTTTTCTTTTTGAACTTAGTTATTATAATAACAATTAATTATGAAGTGAAGTGAAGTGAAATTATGCATAATTGCATGCAAGTAACCCTAATCCTAACCTAAATGATTATAGAGACAGTCCACAAGGAGATGATGACTGGAAGATAGGGGTGGGCGGATCGATCTTAATATCGATAGTATCGATACCAACGTTGGTATTGGTATCGGATCGATACTAGCCTGATTAGATCGATACTTTAGGTTAATTTCCTCTCCTCTACACTTAACATATTGCTTAATACATTCAACAAAGAATAGACATATCTGTGTGTTTATATACCGCTCTTTTCACGTCTCGTATGCAAACCTTACTGCTCCTCCCCTGCTTTAGTGTTTTGTTATGCCATTACGTGACTCAGGGGCTCCATGTGCAAGCGGATATTATGCTACAGCGAGAAATGGAACGGTAGAAATTCGCTACTGTGGCAACAGCACCAAATTTATTCACCTTTTTCAACGTGAAAGTAAGCTTTTTTCATAGACTGTATGTACAAGACTTCCACTTCCTTAGGCACGGTAGGGAAATCATGAGAAAAATAAACCAAAAATAGTTTGCAATACCAAGCTTTTGTACAGTTAAAAATCGCTGGAAGCGGATGAGACTGGAAGCCAGACCCATTAAATTTACCGAATTTGGCCTTTTTATACAGTCTTCAACCATTAAGCCACGTTGTTGTTTTTTTCTTTATAAAAGTTTTCTATCAGAGGAAAACACTTAACATGCATGCACTTTGCGTTCATATGCTGGGCTGCTTGCCTGCATATAGTTTGCATCATCAGTATACTGAGTTGGCCTTTCAATATTACTTTCTTAATGCATTAGTCCATGTTAAGTTTTTTTTTTTCTTTATAACTCTTTTTTTATGGGAGGAAAATGCTTAACAGGAAACTTTACGCATTGCTTTCATATTCTCATATTCATATCCACATAGCTTTAAGGTGAATATAATATTTTAGTCATATCAACATAAGTTATTGTTAATTTTCAAAGTGTAATTGGTCATTTAAATGCATGTTATTAAAAAGGAAAAAGTATCGGTATCGGTATCAGTATCGGCGATACTTGCCCTGTATTTACTTGGTATCAGATCGATACCAAAATTTGCAGTATCGCACACCCCTACTGGAAGAGACGGACCGAGGAGCAGAAGGTAACTCTGGAGGAGATACAAAAGGTAGGTTTCTCAATGCATCGTTTGGATAGCATGGAGAGAGTCCACTTCAAATGAACGTGATCAGAAGCAGAGTGAAGTGAGGTGTGTGCTTATGAACTAGTCCTTGATGAGGGTGATGATTTCAATCAGGTGTGTGTAGTTAATACTCTGGTGACAGAGTGCACTGTAATTGGGTGGTGAATGAGCCTGGCCGATCTGTGACAGTAACAAGGACACCTTAAAATAAAGTGAAACCTATATTTATATTGATTGGAATTTTCTTACAATACTTTGTACCTGCTTTAAAATGAGGTAGTGTCTTCTGTGCTGAAAGACACTACCGTTTCTCTGCCTTCCGCCTGAGATGCAGCTTGGAAAATGGATGGTTGGATGGAATATGTCATTTAAACTCAACGCTGTATGTGTCACTTTTAATATTTCTATTACAATATGTGAAATTGATCATTTTATAAATTAAGCACCAGGTTTTTATTCTTTACTGTTTTCTTTCCACTTTGTTTGAATAAATAATTTATGCACTTGAGTCCCTCATTACAAAACTACAGTTTCGAGACAGACATTGTCTCTGTTCCAAAGCAGAACAAATTAAACAGTATTTTAAGGCATCATAGACACACTTATGTGGCAAAGGCTATGCCAAGCAGTAAACCGCAACATGATGGAAGAATAAATCAAGTTCAAAGGTAAAATCAGGTGTATCCTTTAGAAAATTAATCTAATGGAAAATCAATTTTTACCAAAATGTGTGCTCATTTTTATTCACCTTATTCAAGTTTTGTGTTGTTATCTTAGCAACATGCTAACACCATAATAAATTTAATTATTTTGTGACACGTCAGATACTGCTGTCTCCTCAGCCATCATAGTGTACTTATTTGAATGATATATTTTAGTATAGTTTTGGCAAGTGCATGTATGTAATGAGGATGAGATACACTTCTTATGACATACACAGTACATTGAGCCTAAGGGCATTCAGTTGGTTATTTAGTGTAAAGTTTAAACAATGTGACTGTAATTTCCAGTCCTGCAGCTACTGCAGCATTGTTACAACATTAAGTCATACACCAGGAAGATTTTCCATTCTCATAAATGCTACAACACTAATGATTAATTGTTCCCTGACAATAGTCTCCAAAAATAAATATATATTTTTAGATAATATATCTTAAATTGTTAACTTTTCTTGCCCCATTGGCATTTTTTTTTCTTCTTTTAAGTATAAGTCTCACTAATTGTTGTTAGATTTATCAAGTGATTTATTATCATGTTACAGGATATAACTAATGAGTCCACTGAGGGCAAGTAGTCTGAGCCCATGTGTAGTTTATTTCCAAATGTCAAACACATACAACATATACAAAACCAGATGATGACTTGACTTTAACAGACTTAAACTTGACTTGACAAGACTGGTACAGACTTGAACATAAACCGTGAACAAACAGGTTACATGAAACAAAACCAATGTTACATATTCTCTTTTCAAAAGGGCGGTTCCAGACACCCTGCAAAAACAGGTAGATTGAAGCAGAGATAGGCTTGTATGGAGCCTACATCTGGAGCAGTGGTGGGTCTGAACTGTGGTGCAGAGTCAACCCCCATGAAGGGTTATGCAGCCATGGTGTAGCCAGCAAATATAGAGACCACTGGGGTGAAGCTGGCAGAGGGGATGTCCACCTCAGCAATGCTGAAGACCATAGGAGATCAGAAGGCCATTGCAGAGCAAAAGATCACTAGGGCCGATGGCCTAGTAGATGCATGGAGGGTATTCCTGACCGTGATAGACCAGGTTCATGGGCAGCCTCTGTGGCCATGGCCACGTGGCACTGAGAAGTCATGAACAGCCTCCATGCCATTAACAGGGTAAGAGGCTGCCTCTTGAGAGCTGTGGCAGATGCTGCCGCCTCAGGGAAAATGTGCAGCCCAAACACACAGCACAGCGGTGGTCTCTACCCGAAGCACTGTAGGATAACCTCTGGGATCACCGGACTTGAGACTACCAGGTTTGGACTTGGGACCAGACTTGACCTGCTCACCACTGCTGGGTTGACGGTTAAGGGTCTAGCTTTCTGTAACTAAGGAGTCCACTTAGGGCGAGTGGTCTGAACCCATGTCCACTTTATTTATAAAAGTGTCAAACACATACAACATAAACAAAACCAGATGATCAAGACATTGTTTTTAGATAATATTTCTTAAATTGTTAACTTTTTTTGCCCCTTTGCAGGTGTTTTTTTTTTTTTTTTTTTTTAAGGTATCAGCCTTGTTAGATTTGTCAAGCATGTATTATCATATTACAGGACTAACTGCTTTATTTATGCTACAGTATATCTTAAAGTTCATATTTATGTTTGGGTTTTTGAAAAGTAGAAAAGTACACACATTTTTTTCCACACACTACTAAGTAGAAATTAATTTCTACCTTCAGAATGTATAAAAAACAAATGTGTACAGCACGTGTTACAAAATAAAAAAAGGGCTTACATCAAATCTCATTTGTGTCATTACATGACAACAAAAGCAGACTGATTGTATGACTGATGTATTTTTCAGAAGGAAGTTTCACCAACATATTTTCTTTTTCATGTCAAGCTATTTAAAGCCTCTTTAGCTTTATGCTTGTGATGTATATGTTCCTGGAAAATCCTAACAAAACTACTTTTACTTCATTCATTCAGCATTTTTGCCTTTTTTGTCCCGACTTTCTTTTTCATGTCTTGAGCAGCTGAAATGAATGTGGTGTTGTGCTTTTCTACACAATTTGTTAAACATTGATCTCCATTTTCTACGTATAATAATAGATTCTTTTTACATAATGATATGGCCTGTAATGGTTTTAGGCCACAAAATATTTCCTTTTGTTAAATTTTGTGATGTTATAGTACTATTTATTAGGGCTGCCCTCGACTAAGTATTTTTCTGGTCGACCAGTCTTTCATTTTAAGTATTAGTCGACTAATCGCACATTTATTAATAAACCATTTAATTCATTATAATGAGCCTTTAATTGCCTACATAGCCTAATAAGCGCTGAAGCACACGCATAAAGCTTGCCACAGTGCACCGGTAGAAGTAAATGATTATGAATGTGTCAGGGGAAAACAGTAAGGAAACTGCATTAACATTTTAATACACTGAACAAAATTATAAATGCAACACACTTTTGTTTTTGCCCCCATTTTTCATGAGCTGAACTCAAAGATCTAAGACTTTTTCTATGTACACAAAAGGCCTATTTCTCTCAAATATTGTTCACAAATCTATCTAAATCTGTGTTAGTGAGCACTTCTCCTTTGCCGAGATACTCCATCCACCTCACAGGTGTGGCATATCAAAATGCTGATTAGACTCATTTAGACAAATAGTTGGAAGACAAAAGTATGTCTTTATCTGACTCCATGAAATTGTTGTTGATATAATTCTATTTGTAGCAGAGTTTTCTTTTAATTCAGAGGAAACTGTATGCATCATGTATCATGTAGAGAATACTATATCAGAACAATTACAGAAAGAAAGCAACTGAATCAAAGGTTTAGAGTTATACTTTATTAAAATATTACAGATACAGTATGAGTGAATGTCCTCAGAATTATCATGAATTAGCGAATTTTAAAAAATGTGTCACCCTTCCATCATATTAACTCTCACACTACACAAACTGTTGCACGTCACCTCTGGACTACAGTTCCCATCATCCATTGCACTGACGACACACACACACAGCTGATTTCACTGATCACACACAGCTGATTCCCATTTGCACGCCTTACTTAAGCCATGGACTTTCTCCCCTCACTGCCGAGTATTGTTTAGCGTTTATCACAGTCATTGCTGATAGCTACCTTACAGAGCCTTTCCTAGTGTCTTAATCTTAATCTTAGTCTTAGTCTTGCCTGTTTACCCGTGTTTGGATTATTGCTTTTGTGGTTTTGGATTACCCCTTCGTCTTGCCTTTCGGACCCCGTTTGGATTATTGCTCGTGTACTCGGATTACCCCTATTGACAAGCCCTTTGGACATTGTTTGCTGATTGTTGACCCACGCACGCTCTAGGAATACTCTTGTGTCTTGTCCTCAATTGATCCGTTTACTGTTGTTTGACCCTGCCTATGTTTGACTATGTTTCTAATAAAGCTTGCACATGGATCCATATGCCTCACGTCTCAGCGGCTCCGTAACAAGGGGAGTGCGGGGCACAAACTTACATGGGGTTAGTTGGAACACATGTGGTTTAAATATTTCCACACATTGTAGAATAACAAAATTTACCTTATTTACTAGTTGCCATATCAACACTAAAAAAAAAAGTGTGCCAAAATTCAAAAATGTTTTGAAGGTATCACTGAACATTTATTTTACCGTAGTAAAATACATTTCTGGCTTAAGTTAAAAAAAAAAAATAAAAAAAAAATCTCAGTTGTTAGTATTCATTTAAAATGAGAAAAATCTATTATTTTAATCTCCAATCTGTTATTTATCAGTGTAGATTTTTTTTGTTTCACTAACTAGCAAAAGACACTAACTGGTTTTAAATTCCAGTTGCGCAGATGGGGAACGTTGTAACACTGCATTACAATGTGCCCTGCTGTTATTAAAATATGCTATTCTATTACATTAGCAAAGTAATTTACATTGTTTACTTTAATGCATTTTAATGAGAAACAAGAAACTGGTGAAAAAAGACTGACAGTCAATGTTTAGAAATTACTTAAATAAATTGAAACCATTTTGGCTCATTTATGGGCCGCACCAAGCATGGTTACAATGTGTTCATTGTCAAACTCCAAAATCAGATTATTTTTAATTCTTAAAAAACATTTTATTTGAAAAAAAGTGAATAATTTTATTTTATTGACAAAATATTTTAGTTTGTCTTTTATTTTTTTTTCATTAGATCAGATAACATTTAAAGCTGTCATATGGTCATGTTACAACGTGCCCCTCTGATGTTACAATGTATCCCACCTACAGGGCTAGTGGTCAAATTTCTTTTCCATTTTTAGAGGGTAAATAAAGAAAAATGTATACACTGTAATGATGAAACAAAGTGACATAAGTATTTGTACTAGACAAGTGTGAAATTACTCTGGATAAATAAAAAAATTATACTCTGAACTGTCAGGGTTTTGTCACAACAGTTTACTAGAGAGAGAGACCCAGATGCAGAATTATCAAGGGGGTGACGTTTGACAAAACTGGTATAAACAGGGCTGAAGTGAGAGTCCAAACGGTAGGAAAGGGCAGTCTGCTGGAGCACAGGAGGATGGCCGAGGTCAGACCTGGACAAGGCTTGGCGGAGAACAAAGGAGATGCACCAGTCAATGAGACCACAGGAGATCAGGCAGCAGTCAGGGCTTGATCATTTGAGCTGTAGTGAAACCAGTCCAGCTCAGATAGCCAGGTATTGAGAACAGCAGCCAGGGGGAATCAGGACACAGAACAGGAACAAACACTAGACACAAAAAAAAAAAAAAAAAAACCCACACACAAGACAAGACAGAACAAGCAACAATATAAGACACCAACTACACGCTATGACTAGAAAGGAAAAAAAAAAAAAAAAAAAAAAAAAATATATACAAACGGCACAGAACAAATAAACAAAATAAACCGAAAGGCAAATTCCAGGAATCGATAACTGGAAATATAAACTGGCTAAAACAAAATAAAGAAAGAAGCCAAACTAAAAGCTAGAAAAAAAAACTAACCTAGTTCCTGGCTTTACTTTTTGCTCTAGACCAAAATAACACAAAGAAATTCAAATTAACTTCAAAAAAACTAAATGCAAAGCTAGACTGACCAGGGAAGTAAAACACTACTAATACAACCAGTTGACTGACAATGAATTCTCTTAAACACAAGGAACTAACGCAACGAACCAGCAGAGACATGAGGGAAAGGGGCTCAATATAAAGGAGCAGAGCACATGAGGATCAGGTGGACACACAATCACAATCACGCAGTACCCTGACAGTACCCCCCCTCCAATGGACACCTCCAGGCGTCCACACTGGGTGAAGGAGTCCTAAGGAGAACTGGGATAATCAGGGACAAAGGGGGTACCAACTGGGGAGGAAAGATTGGAGGTCCAGTGTAGCCAGGAAACACAGGGGGCGGGGCTGGGAGGGCAGAAAATAGTCCAGGGGAATATTTTGGGACTGCCCAAAAAGGTGGTAACTTTGGAGGAGCATGACAACCAGGCAATACTGAGGGAGGGATAGGAACCCGATTAGTGACACCTCTAGAGATAGGGGGCCTCTTATCTGGTGGGAACTCCCAACTGGATTTAAAGTCTCGAATAGACGCAGTCTCTTGATTAGGGAAGTGCTTTGTAACAAGTTCAGGAGCCATAACTGCACTTGTGGGTAATGAGGATAACTTCGATGACTCCTGCACCAATGTGACATCATACACAGTTTCAGAGGTTCCATCAGATCTACACGATGTACACAATGCTGGAACTGTTACAGACTTGTTGACTGTGCTTTGACAGGCAGGAATGACCTCAGATAACATGAAAAAACTGGCAGAAATTATATCTTTGGGTGAGTCATGGCTAGCAAGCAGCTCAGGAGTAGCCTCCGTGGCTATAGCGGGCAGATCAAGAAGCCCAGAAATGGCCTCCGTGACTGGAGCAGATCCTGAGGAAGTAACATGACTGGCAGGCTCGGTTTCTGTGGTTATGACTAGACTGGATGATAGCCCCAAGGTGGTCTCTGTGGCCTTAGCAGGCAGACATGGATGCTTTGGAAGGACCTCCAAGGCCAAAACAGGATCAGAGTGCATGACAGGATCCGTCTCTGTGGGCAAAATGTGACTGGAGATCACATCCAAGATGGCCTCCGTGGCCCTAACTGGTACACTCAGATGCTCAGGAAGGACATCCGTGGCTGAAACAGGGACGGTTTCTGAAAGCATGACATGACAAACAGGATTGGTTTCTGTGGGCCCAACAGGACTGGCTTGCTGTTCTGAGGTAGCCTCCGTGGCCATAACAGGCAGGGTGAGATGCTCTGGAATGACCTCCATGGCCAGGTCAAGAACAGTTTCTGTTGAGGCAACAGTGCTGATTAGAGTGCCCACCTTGGACAAAACAGGTCTCATAAATAATTCAGACGGTGCAGTTTCAGATTCTTTCAACACAGGCTTAGCTGGTGTAGTAGGCAGCTTAGGGGTTGATTCCAGATCGTAGACCTCTGGAACCACTGGATACAGGACCAACCGAGTCGGGTCCTCCTGGACCAGAGAATTAGAGACCTCTTGACTCAGACTCTCCTGGACCTCTGGACTGGGAGCTTCTTGACACAGGCCCTCCTGGACCAATGGGTTTGAGCTCTCCTGACTCTGGTCCTCCTGGACCACTGGGATAGGGACCATCAGAATCGGGTCCTCTGGAACCACGGAACTCGGGGGCACCTGACTCGGGCCCTCCTGGGCCAATGGATCTGAGACCTCTGGACTCAGGCCCTCCTGGACCAATGTGCTTGGGACCTCTGAACGAAGAGCATTTGACTGCACAATGTGTGCCCTCCTTTTACGTCTTTGAGGGCTCAAAGGTGCATGACTGGCTGCTTCTGGGGTGACTGCAACCCTCTCAATCAACTCAGGAATGACTGAAGATACCTTGAACCACCCTGGGAGGACTTGGACGGACTCGATTGACTCTGGGAGGACTCGACAGACTCAAAGGTGACTGGTGTGAACTCGACCGGCTCTGGACTGGACGGAGCAGACTCGACCGGCTCTGGACTGGATGCGGACTTCTGGGCTGCTCTCTTGCTTCCCAACTCACACTTCTTTGGAGTCAGAAGATGACCTGGGACTTGACTCAGCGAAGGTAGTGAAACAGGTTGGTTGCTATAGACTGACTCAGGGGCTGGAGCCGACATTGGAGACTCACTGGTAGATGCAGCAACTCGAGCCGCCCTCTTTCTTCTGTTCCTTCGTTTCTCAGTGGGAGTCAGAAGATGATCGTGGACTTGACTCGGAGGAAGAAGGGCAGGGTGGTCGCTGCAGACATCCTCAGGAGGGTTAAGGATCTGCCAGTCTTTGCGGTGATGCACATAATGGGAGAAGTCCCAAAAATTCAACACATGCAATTGCTCCATCTCCCACCGTGGCAGAGGGTCACCCAAAACGAGGTTGAAGACCTCCTTCAGGACTGCGTCATCATATTCTAGGCCCCTAGCCATGGTCCAAAAGAATTGAGCAAAGCTCCGTGGATCCTGGCCCTGCTGATGAAGCGATGCCACTGCCCGTTGGAGCGCCAATCTCCCTTCTGCAGTGGCAGGTGGAACAATCTTAAGACTCATTCTGCTGGGTCTGGTGATGGCTGGTTCGTTCTGTCAGGGTTTTGTCACAACAGTTTACTAGAGAGAGAGACCCAGATGCAGAATTATCAAGGGGGTGACGTTTATTGACAAAACTGGTATAAACAGGGCTGAAGTGAGAGTCCAAACGGTAGGAAAGGGCAGTCTGCTGGAGCACAGGAGGATGGCCGAGGTCAGACCTGGACAAGGCTTGGCGGAGAACAAAGGAGATGCACCAGTCAATGAGACCACAGGAGATCAGGCAGCAGCCTGAGCTAGATACTTTGAGCTGTAGTAAACCTAGTCCAGTCGGATAGCCAGGTCTTGAGAACAGCAGTCAGGGCTTGATAATTTGAGCTGTAGTGAAACCAGTCCAGCTCAGATAGCCAGGTATTGAGAACAGCAGCCAGGGGGAATCAGGACACAGAACAGGAACAAACACTAGACAAAAAAACACACAAGACAAGACCACAAGACAGAACAAGCAACAATATAAGACACCAACTACACGCTATGACTAGAAAGGGAAAAAACAATACAAACGGCAGAGAACAAATAAACAAAATAATAAACCAAAAGGCAAATTCCAGGAATCGATAACTGGAAATATAAACTGGCTAAAACAAAAACAATAAAGAAAGAAAGAAGCCAAACTAAAAGCTAGAAAAAACTAACCTAGTTCCTGGCTTTACTTTTTGCTCTAGACCAAAATAACAAAAACAAAGAAATCCAAATTAACTTCAAAAAAACTAAATGCAAAGCTAGACTGACCAGGGAAGTAAAACAACACTACTAATACGGCCAGTTGACTGACAATGAATTCTCTTAAACACAAGGAACTAACGCAACGAACCAGCAGAGACATGAGGGGAAAGGGGCTCAATATAAAGGAGCAGAGCACATGAGGATCAGGTGGACATACAATCACGTAAACAAGGACTAGACCAGGACTAAACAAGGGGGCGGGGTAACTGGAAACCAGGAGGCAGGGCAAGCGGAGCACATGGCCAACAAAAACAAAGACAAAGCCATGTGCTCAGACACAAGACAAACAAGGAGACATTAAACAAAGCCAGAACAGACATGACTGTCAGGGCAGTACCCTGACACTGAACCCCTTGTGGATTTACACAAACTGAGAAAGTCAAAAAGTGTTAGGTTGTACTCCGCTCTCCCCTACTTCTAATGAAATAAGTGAGTCATTTAACTTTATTTGTCTAGAGTGCAATTTTCACTGAGGTAACAGTTGTTTGTGACATTCTCGATTGATCCCTCATCAATGTTTAACCTTGTGTAAATGAAGAAGCAAGGTGGAAAAGAATAAAAGGCAATATACTTAAAATATTAGGGTAATATTTAACATCAAGTATGCTGCTGATCTGCTATTTATTGATCTAGACTAATAAATTACTTGTGTAAAGCAGCTGTACAAGTTTTTATCTTTGGACAGAATCTGATAAACATAAAATCATAAGCAGTTTTGAAAACATAAGCACTTTATGTAAGTGCAACTTTAAGAAACATACAATGTCTGTCACAATGTAATGCAGATTTTACCACAAAATAGAAAAGAAAATTCATACAAAGAAACCTTAAAATTCATTTAATTATCTGTAATGAAAAAAATATATATTTCAGAAGTTGGACATCAAATATATGCGGTCAGCTGCTCTTTTTTTTTTTGCCATTATACACCAACAATCCCACCAGGACCACCATGGAGACTATGAAGAGTCCTGTGAAGACCCCGGTGCCTGCGCTGATATGAAGTGAACCACCATTTTCTGAAGCTGAAGAAAATAAGATGCAGTTATATCATGACCAATCATGATTCAGAATCATTTGAAGTCACCATTATTTTAAGATGTTACTAATATACTTGCTGTTGAATGCTGAGTTTGTCTCACCAAACGGAAGGGACCCTGCGTGATGTAATGCCTGGCGGTTTCCTTGCTCATGTCTCATCTGCATTTGTGTGTGGATTCCTGGAGGCAGCCTTGGGCACATCTGGAGTTTGAACTTCCTTCCGCGCATAGAATGACGGAGCAGGTAATGTACACCTGTCAAAAGAGTTTGGGTGCATTGCATTTAAACGTTTCTGCTCAACTGAATTTCCAGCATTTTCAGCATTACAGACTTTACAGCATTACTATGTGACTCTGTAATACCTCATTGTAGCCGTCTGTGAACTTGAAAGCCTGGATCCCAAAGTCATACATTCTTGAATCACTTTGATAAACCTCAACTGTGTCATCCATAATACACCTGTAAGTACATAGTGAACACATGACTTCAGTTTTCAGTTACATACAATAATGTATTCAAAATATTCTGTAGAAATGCCAAAAATATATTAATTCTGAATATTCAAAAAAGGGATACACAAAGAGATTACATAAGTTATTTATATTCTTTATTGTGAATGCATAGATTACAGAGTTACACAGAAATCTGTGGTTGAAAATCTCTAAGCAGCAGATCTTTAACTTTCTATAGATCTACGCACTCTCTTTCTCTCTCTCTATACTGTATATGCTGTTCATTGATACATTAACGAATGAATGAATGAACGAATGAATTATATATACTCTATCTCTCTTTATATATACTGTATAATGTTCATTGATATATTTTTGCATTGCTATTGCAATGTTATAGCTATCGCTATTTTGTAATGAATAAATTAAAATGATTTAATAGGTTGTAAGAAAGTAATAAGGGAGAGCGTCATTATGATATGTAATGGAAAACAAATCAATGTTTTTTTCCACATAAAAAGAATGATGTGGAACAGATATAGGAGTGTGTTTTTTTAACCACACTTTAGTGTTAGGCAGGAGTGTCAAACTCAGTTCCTGGAGGCCCAAAGCCCTGCAGAGTTTGGATCAGGGGTCTCCAACCCTGCTCCTGGAGAGCTACCGTCCTGCAGATTTCAGCTCCAACCCCTGAATCAAAAACCTGAACTAGCTAATCATGGTGTTCAGGGCTACTTGATAATTACAGCGAGGTGTGTTGGAGCAGAGTTGGGACTGAAGGTGCATTCACGCCATGTTGTAATTACGTCATAATTACGAGATCCCAACTTGTAAAAAGCGCTCACGTCCTCATAGAACTCGTAATTACAACTTGTAAACGACTTATACCACCTGACCACCTCAGATTCATTAAGGCGCTATGTTTAGGTATTGATAGTGTAATAGTTCCAAATCCAAGGATGTGAACAGCTCCAAGTAGAACATAACGTGCTTCATAACGTGCATAATGTGCATCTCATTCACATGGCGTGAATTCAGCATGAAGTCTGCAGGATGGCAGCTCTCCAGGAGCAGGTTTGGAGATCCCTGGTTTAGATTCAACCCTAATTAAACACACCTGATCCAGCTAATCAAGTCCTTCAGGCTTTTTTGAAAACTACATGGTACTGTATTTGTTTTGGAGCAGGGTTGGAACTACAGTCTGTAGGGCTGTGGCCCTCCAGGAATTGAGTTTGACACCCCTGGTGTAAGGGTTTTAGCAGTCTCACCCTTCTTTGATAATGTCATAAGATAGGGCACTGTATGGGTTGTCATCTGGAGTGCCCTGCAAGACTCCACAAAGAGCCGGACCTCAGGAAGAGCAGAATGAGCTGCAATACCCATGTAGAGCATATCCATTAAATTTTCCTCCAGTGGATACAGACTGGGATCTACCCGACTGCTGAAGTTATTGTTAGTAAAAATATCAAATGTGTAACTAAAAGTGCCAAAGCTGGATTCAGTGAAGATGTAGTCAGACTTCTTGTTGATGTAGTGGTTAGAAACACTGGCCACTTTGGGGTATTGGCAGAAGAAGCCGATTTTAACTTGACTGCGTCTGGTGATCACTTCATTAGGGTTCTCAAAAGAATTGATCTCGTTTTTGAAGACCAAGAAGTCTCCTGAGTCCTGATTGGTGTTGAAGAATCAAGCATGTGAAAACATCAGGCAGAAATAGAAAACAGTGATAAATATTGTATGGCTGACTGTTAAAATTACTTATTGGGTACTATAAAATATTTTATTTAGATTAGAGATCATAGACATCAATTTTGTTCCTCCATCGTGGTACCACAGGTGTTGAGGGACATGTTGCCTAGGATATGGGTGTCATTGGAAGTTAGAGAACAGGTGGGATCTCTCAGTTGGAGCCAGTTTTGATCAATCCTCTTCATGGAGGCTTTGCTTACTGCAATGCTGATACTGTTATTCTCACAGAAGACCTCTGTTTCACCTTAAGAGATGTGATTAATTTATTGATTAATCTTAATAAAATGACAACAATAAAAAACAGCAAGATATTATCAATACACTAACAAGAACAAAAATCCAAATCATAACATTGGTGTGGGGATTATTTAGGGAATCTGCTTGAAAAACTGACAACATTTAAACAGCTTGCATATTAATGAATATGACACTGTTAATGTACTTCTTTTTTTTTTTGGACTAGATCTATGCATGCTGCAAGTACAGACTTGCTACTAATAACAGATAACACAGACATGCTGCTGTCAACATGTAAGATATGCTGCCGATGCATGAATTGGCATATATACGTCTAGTAGGTCTAGACAGGTGGTGCTGGGGGAGGTGGGGGGTTTCCGAGGGGCAATTGCAGGCCATTTGGCTTGTGTAATGTATTAAATGATGAGATTGCTAGAAAACTGTATGTGAAGGACCTAGATCTAGAGTTTTATGACTGAACTAGCTATATCACAATACAACATCAATGACAGAAACTGGGAAAATAAGCAACTGTTTAGATTTTATTTTTTTTATTTTTTTTTTACCTGAGAGAAACCTCGATTTTGCCACAACGATCGCGATGCACCTAATTTCTGACTGACTAATTATGGAGAGAAAGACAGATGGTCATGGAAAAATTAATGTCATGAATTCCCAACGACAGACCTCATTTTACCTCTGAAGTGTCTCTGCAGCAAAGCATATGGGTACATGATGATGCAGGTCAGATTCTTGTGGTGTCCAGGTCAGCGTTGCCTCAGTAACTCCTTGACTTGCATTTCTCAAAGTTGTTGACATATTCCATGGTCCTCTGACCTGGAAATCCAAGATACTACACAAAAATGACAGAAAGATTAGATATCATTTACTAAGTAACTGGAGCATGTAAACCTGCTGGCTGAAACTAAAATGATCAAGTGTGCATGTCAGACAACTTTATCTAGTTATACTGAGCATTTTAACAACTTACAAGTTTTACTTTTACTTATAATTGCAACAGCATTTTTTTTTTCCATTTTAATCTATTAGTCTGCATTACTTTGCTTAATGTGCATCTATTTGTAAATGCAATAATTTTTGTCCTGTCCATTATTTTTTTTTTTTTTTACATTTTGAGAGAAAATCCCACATTTAAATGCAAATGTCACTTTAACTTTGCTGCATATACATGGCCATTGGTAATTTTGCCAGCAATAATGAATTGCTTATTTAGGCTACATCTTGTTTGCTTTTTTATAATGAGAGGATTTGTGAGCATGCAACTCAGCACTGAACAATAACTCTGGTGTTCTAGTCTTTTGTCACGGTGTGGTGCGGGAGAGAAGCACTAATACGACAAAGATAACAATAAACAGTATTTAATAATCCACATATGGGTAATCCAAGGCAAGGAAGAAGCATACACACATACTGGGGTCATTCAGACGCAAGACCGGACGAAGAAACACTGAACTGAATACAACTTATAAGGAGGTTAATTGACGTGACACACCTGAACATAATGACACAATCAGACAATGGCAGAAACTAGGTCACACAGAGCACATGGGGAATGAAAACACAAACAACAGTCCATGACTGTGACAGTTCGCCCCCCTCCCGGAAGGCACGTCCCCGCGCCGTAGGAAGGGAAGGACACGGAGGGATGTCGAAGGGTAGGTACAGACAGGCAGGAGGAGGTTCAGGAGGTGGCCGGATGACGACGATCCGCAGTGTCCAGGGTGGTGATGGAAGGAGCCAGGGCGGATCAGATGGAGGGAGGAGCCAGGACAGAGACAGGAGGGACTTGGATGCGACCTCCGGAGCGACCTCCGGAGGATGCAGCCTTCCGTTTGAGAAACGGCCTAGGTCACACAGAGCACATGGGGAATGAAAACACAAACAACAGTCCATGACTGTGACATCTTTTGAGTGCTAGTAAGTGAGTTCTGATTAATTTTTAACACCTCTGATTGGCCATTGCATTCAAGAAATCAACAGACATGTCTATGATTGGCTACAATGCTGCAAAAATTGTTGTAAACCTTTGATGCTCTCTAGAGTGCAAACACAAATACATATTGGAGTGTTTGCCAAAGCATGCTATTATTACATTTTCAACTGAGGTTACTTTTGAAGTGGGCCTGCATCTGATAGGCCTCCTGAATTTTTACAAAAGTCACCCGTTTACTATAACGACTTGCTCTCTGTTCAATAAAGTTGTGCCTGAATTTGTTTAGTTTAGTTTTGAACAATGCATATTTCAAACCTGTTGCCCAAGCTCTGGGCACGGAGGGTGATAGTGTGAACACGTCCCACAGATGCATGTTGAACATCTCCATGTAAGGGAGTTGGCTTCAGTAAACTTGGCCTGTTCACCCCTGGTGCACAACTGTGGACTGGTGTTTGGACTACAAAACAGTGGAAATGGGATAAAATGTTGTAAATGCACAGAACTGTGGTGAGTTGGAGCTACACGATACATGAAAACTACTACCAAATCCTTATTCATACAATACTTGTCTTTGACACCAACTTTGGCACTGGGTCTATTAATTGTATTTTATCACATTACATGGCTAATTATGAATTGCTTTCAATGGTGAAACATTATTTTATGTTACGCATCATCTCATGTTGTTCATAAGGCATGATTTTTTTTTTCCAAATACATTTATTAAATTTTTTTTTAGCAAAATGCAAATAGAAAAGCTAAAATAAGCTTTAAAAACTAAACCTCAAGATATTTTTATTCATTTTTCTAGTTAAGTCAAGTTCTAAAATATTTTAATGTGTGTGTGTTTTTCTTAATCTTAATCTTCCAGTAAATCACAGATGACTGGAAGTGTAAATTAATTGGTTTAAAAGAGTGCATGGGAACCTTGAAAAAATTTCAGCACTTAAAACTTCTGGAATCCTAATACTTAATTTACAGAAACTACAGTGTGTCAGACCTTTAAATATTGTTGTGGACAATAGGGGACAGAATTTAAAAAGACTGAAAACCAGTGAAGTACAGGATTCTCACTCACTTTCAACTACAAACTGCAGAGGCACTTGACTGATTATAAGGGTTTCTGACAGAGGAGATCCCATTCCCATTCATCAATGTGATGTTTGATGCAGGATAGACCTCAAGCGTGAACTCCAAAACATGCAGTCCAATGTCCAGTGTGCCATTACTACTCAAGGTGCACGAGTCCTTGATGCAAAAATAAATCTCATCACATTTTGTGCGTTGAAAAATGTACCATTTAAGTTGTAAAAATGTAAGTTTTTAAAATTGCCAAGATAAAGTTCATTTGCCTGTTCAATCTGTATTTGAACATTTTATGGCAGTGTATCATCAAAAAATGTTACCTCTTCAAGATAAA
Organism: Onychostoma macrolepis; assembly: GCF_012432095.1. Lineage (NCBI taxonomy): Eukaryota > Metazoa > Chordata > Actinopteri > Cypriniformes > Cyprinidae > Onychostoma > Onychostoma macrolepis. The sequence goes on from NC_081178.1 coordinate 24,818,024, forward strand.
TATTTGGGTGGTGTTGGCAAGATTGGCACTTGCATCTCACATCATCTCTATCTGGATCGTGGACCAGCAGGTGAAGACTATGAAAACAGTTCTGAGGAACTCTGAAGAAAGACAGTAATCAAAAAATGTTCTTGATAGTTGAGGCAACCTATAGCTACAATATGCTGCTGTAGACAGTGATGAAATATACTGCACACTTTGGTGGTAGAAACATATTTGACTGCAGAAGACCACTCAGTATAAAGTACTCCAGAAAATTCTAGTAAAGTCTATGGAGTCTATGGATAAATAGTCATTATCAAAAGCACAAACCTTATGTTTGGTATTGTTGCTGAAATAGGTGACTTGTTTGTAGTCCCTGTGTCTGAACATTGTCCTGTGTCAACAAGACTGTGAAGCATCCATTCACGGACATCATGAATATTAATTTCCCAACAGCAACCAGATCCTCTGAAATTTTAAATAAAACATTCAATTACATAATTTTATATTTAACAAATTTGATTACATTAGTATCAATAGTTAACTGTACATAAAGTAGCAAGGGATTTGTATAGGTACTGTATATATCAACAAATAGTAAACCTATAAATATTAAATGCAAAAAAATGATCTCTGTGAAGAATTTCAGTCAGGTTTCAGGCCCCATCACAGCACAGAAAGTGCACTTGTTAAAATTACAAATGATTTGCTTCTTGCGTCAGACCAAGGCTGCATCTCATTGCCAGTTTTATTTGATCTTAGTGCTGCGTTCGACACTATAGATCATGACATACTCCTAGATCGATTACAAAACTATACAGGAATTCAAGGGCAGGCTTTAAAATGGTTTAGATCCGACCTGTCCGATCGCTACCACTTTGTTTATTTAAACGGGGAGTCATCTCAATTATCACCAGTAAAGTATGGAGTACCACAAGGATCTGTCCTAGGTCCTCTGCCATTTTCCCCTTGGTGATATTATTAGAAAATATGGGATTAGTTTCCATTCTTATACTGATGATACTCAACTATATACAGTATCTCAACAAGACCAGATGAAACTTCTAAATTATCTAAGCTAACAGAGTGTGTTAAAAATGTAAAAGATTGGATGACCAACAATTTTCTCCTATTAAATTTAGATAAGACAGAGATATTAATTATTGGACCAAAAAACAGTACACAGAATCTCTTGGATTACAATTTGCAACTAGACGGATATACTGTTATTTCCTCTACAGTCAAAAATCTGGGTGTTACATTAGACAGCAACTTACAAAAACAGCACTCTTCCATCTTAGAAACATTGCCAAGCTACGAAACATGTTATTTGTTTCCGATGCAGAAAAGCTAATTCATGCATTCATGACCTCTAGACTGGACTATTGTAATGCACTGCTAGCTGGTTGCCCTGCATCTTCAATAAACAAGCTACAGGTAGTCCAAAATGCAGCAGCTAGAGTCCTTACCAGGTCAAGAAAATATGACCATATTACCCCAATTTTACGGCCTCTGCACTGGCTCCCTATTAAGTTCCGTATCAGTTACAAAATATTATTACTTGTCTATAAGGCCCTAAATGGTTTAGCTCCTGTGTACCTAACTAGTCTTCTACCACGCTACAATCCAACCCGCTCCCTAAAGTCTCAAAACTCTGGACTTTTGGTAGTACCCAGGATAGCAAAGTCCACTAAAGGAGGTAGAGCTTTTTTCACATTTGGCTCCCAAACTCTGGAATAGCCTTCCTGATAATGTTCGGGGTTCAGACACACTCTCTCTGTTTAAATCTAGATTAAAGACATCTCTTTAGCCAAGCATTCACATAATGCATCATATATAATCTTGTACTGCAGTTATATCTGCTCAAATGCACATTATTATTCTTTAGCTTGGGTTGAACAAATCATTTTTGCTTGGATGGAACAGCAGCTACGCTAATTATGTCTCTATTTGTTTCTCACGGGATTAACATCCCGTGGTGACTAGGAATTACAGAAGCTTCAGTCTGGATCCAACCCTTAAATGATCTGAGATGAGAAAACACCTGAGAAGAGATGATGCCAACCCCTCAGAGGACCTCAGAGGATGCCAACCCTCAGACAATATACAGAATTACCAAATTTTGCCATAAGTTAAATATATTAAGCTTAAAGCTGCTTTGTAACGATTTGTATCGTAAAAAGCGCTATACAAATAAACTTGAATTGAAAAATAGTAAATTAACTCTACATTTAAATCTAACATCTAAATTAACCGTTTTCTTCAAATAAAATATATAAATATATATATATATATATATATATCTGAATCAACCTAAATACATTTTTAGTTTACATATGTAAACCACTCCATGCTGTATCATGGAGTTGATGCAATGGGAATCCGCTCAGTGTAACTGTTGTCTGAAGTACATGTGAAAACATGCCACATTTATTGGCTAGCAGTACTCATATGATGAAGTGTGGCACGTTGTCAAGACCATAAAGAGGCATCTGTGTCATGTAGGCAGGCCCAGCAGGCCCTCCACTTGAAATGGCTGGAGGCTTATAGAAGCAACCAATAGAGGAAGCATGCAGATGTAGCCTCAGCCACAAATGCACTGTGACATCCAGCCTTGCTTTGCTGGGGACACGAGGGCACCTACACCTCACTCTGCCGTTTACTTCAATATATACATATACATCCTAATAGAAGATGCTTGTTGTTGAATTGTCAACATCAAGATCTGTCCACATAGTCAGGACTTAATGCTGACCCTATATGTGACCCTGGACCACAAAACCAGTCATAAGTCGCATGGCTATATTTGTAGCGATAGCCAACAATACAATGTATAGGTCGATATTATTGATTTTTCTTCTTATGTGAAAAATCATTAGGCTATTAAGTAAAGATCATGTTCCATGAAGATATTTTGTAAATTCCCTATCATAAATATATCACAACTTAATTTTTGTTTAGTCATATGCATTGCTACTTCATTTGGACAACTTTAAAGGCGATTTTCTCAATATTTTGATTTTTTTGCACCCTCAGATTCCAGATTTTCAAATAGTTGTATCTCGGCCAAATATTGTCCTATCCTAACACACCATACATCAATGGAAAACTTATTCAGCTTTGATGATGTATACATCTCAGTATAAAAAAAAATTGACACTTATGACTGGTTTTGTGGTCCATTGTCACATATATAATATCCCCACAACGTGACAATACTTCAAGTATGGGAGAAAGTTATTTTAGAACCACCCTTTCCAGAAGCCACAGACTGAAAGTCCACAAAGTAGTTGTCCATCATGATACCGACAATAACAGGCCTCAAGTGTGGGACCCTAGGTTGAAGCCAGTGTCCGACCACATAGTAAGGGAATGAGTGCATTAGCACATTACTCTGTAATCCTTACAGGGTACACTTAAAATTAGACTGCTTTAACTAGAAAAACATCTAAGGGCATCATGAAGGAGGTATCCATCGAAACAAAGACAACAAACCTCAAGAGTGGGGCCCTAGGTCAAAAATTGTGCATGTAAACGTAGACAGTGTTAGAGAATGAATGCATTTGCACATAAGTTTTTCATCTTTCGTTTAAAAAAAAAATCTTGTCCACATGAAAACACAAAACATTCTATGAACCCTTACCAAAAAGAAGTATACTTCCAAGTTTATTTTATTAAGTGTACTTTATGTAGAAAGTATGCAAATATCAGTGTACTAAAAGTGTACTTGTAAGTGTACTATTTCAATACTACTTGGGACTAAATTGGCCCACTTTCTAGTATATAAAAGTATACTTTTAAGTAGGCTATACTTTAAGGGTGCTTTCACACTTGGTTCGCTTGCCTGGTCCGAACCAGAGTTCGATTGCTCCCCCTCCCCCTGCTGGATTGCGTTCATATTATTTTATTTGGGTCCGAACCGCAGTTCGTTTGCGTCATCAAGCCAGCAGATGTTTCCTCACCTTCATTTCGTTCCAATCCTGTATGACTTACTTTCTTCTGTTGAATACAAAAGAAGATTTTGTAGAATGTTACCAACCCATTTTGGTTACCCTTGATTTCCACTGTATGGACAAAAAATTCTTGAATTTCTCAAATTATGTTCCACAGAAGAAAGAAATTCATACAGGTTTGGAATAACATGATGTTGAGTAAATAATGACAATTTTCATTTTTGGGTGAACCTCCGTTTAAGAACTTTATTATTTGTAAATAATAAACACCTAATTTATATAAGACACTGATATTTATCTTTAATCAGGCCCTTATTGAATTAACATTTTACTTCAATTAAAATTCATTAGAACTAAACATCTAAAAAGAAACAAGTTCTTGCTTATAATCCAGAGTTTAGCTGACTAGTATTAGTAGGATGGTGGTCACAAGAAGTAAAACCATGGTCCTCATTACCATTTTCCAATATACCTCATTGTCGTGGCTGTTTTCAGCCAGCATCACTACAGAACTTTTAATGTTCTCATATCACGCCACTGTATAACAATTCTGTGTCACATCTGAATATATCAAGCGAGTTGCGCTGTTTATCTCTTATAAATCGCGGCGCACGTTAGTCAGCGGTGTGCGGGAGACTGCTTTGACGCGCGGCTGGCGGATGCATCGGGGAGCGCTGCTTCGCGCTTTTGGAGTATTTGCTTTATGCGGTTTTGCATGCGCTGAAATGTAAAAACAGCACCTAATATCGGGGAGCTCTCACTCGTTTCGGCGATTTGAATGGAATGCCCCGGTGCTCCTGATGGCCAGGCCATCGCGGGCCCCCCAGACCTCTGGGCCCTATGCACTCTGTCACCCTTTCCCCCCCACTAGCGACGCCCCTGTTCGGGAAGACAGCGTTCGTGCTAGTGTGAAAGCATAACAGTAGTAAACTTTGAGTACACAACTAGTTTCCATCAACGTGTACTGCAACTATACTAAAAGTGAACTTATAGGTATACTGATAGTTTACTAATTAAATACTTGTAGTAGCATTTTTAGTACACTTTGAAGTATAGTCTCAGTAAACTACTAGTTTAGTAGTTTTATACTGCAAGTATACTCATAAGTTTTATTTAAAGGAACACTCCACTTTTTTTGGAAATAGGCTCATTCTCCAACTCCCCCAGAGTTAATAAGTTGAGTTTTACCGTTTTTGAATCCATTCAGCCGATCTCCGGGTCTGGCGATAGCACTTTTAGCATAGCTTAGCATAGATCATTGAATCTGATTAGACCAGTAGCATCGCGTTCAAAAATGACCAAAGAGTTTCGATATTTGTCCTATTTAAAACTTGACTCTTCTGTAGTTATATAGTGTACTAAGACCGGCGGAAAATGAAAAGTTGCGATTTTCTAGGCCGATTTGGCTAGGAACTATACTCTCATTCCGGCGTAATAATCAAGGAACTTTGCTGCCATACCATTGCTGCCAATCGGATTCAATGATCTATGCTAAGCTATGCTAAAAGTGCTATCGCCAGACCCGGAGATCGGCTGAATGGATTCAAAAACGGTAAAACTCAAATTATTAACTCTGGGGGAGTTGGAGAATGAGCCTATTTCCAAAAAAAGTGGAGTGTTCCTTTAAGTGAACTTTACATCATACTTTTAAGCATACTACTGTGTCCCTATTTAGGTATTAATTTGTATATAATTTGTGGTACGAATATCTGAATATACAAAACATCAAAAGAAAAACAGGGTACAAAAACATTTTATTATAGTTTCATGCATTCTTTTTTTTTAAAACACTTGAATGTGGGTAAGTTTCATGAATAAAAAATAAAGAAATAACATTTTGAACTAAAAGCTGAAAAAAGACTATGAATTGGATTCAGAATGATAATAAAAACGTATTTATTACCTATTCATTGGTCGACATTTTATTCCATAACCTTACACAGTTTTGATGCTGTTTTAACATGTGGAAGCATCTGTTGTTTTGGTTTCTTCTTCACTTGTGTTTTTTGGAAATTCTGTATAGAAGATGTGTACTAGCGCCCCCTACCATATAACAATGAAAACACAGATTCTCGGAGCACAAGTATAGCTCAAACATATTTAGACTTTTTCTAGTGATAAGTCAAGTATACTTAGAGGGATAGTTCACCCAAAAATGAAAATTTGATGTTTATTTGCTTACCCCCAGGGCATCCAAGATGTAGGTGACTTTGTTTCTTCAGTAGAGCACAAACGAAGGTTTTTAACTCAAACCGTTGCAGTCTGTCAGTCATATAATGCCAGTCAATGTGCACAGAATCTTTGAGAGAAAAAAAAAACATGCACACACAATTCCAAATTATACCTTGCGGCTCGTGACAATACATTGATGTCCTAAGACACAAAACGATCGTTTGTGCGAGAAACTGAACAGAATTTATATCATTTTTTACCTCTGATACAGGCAATGTCCAACTCTCTTGCGCTCATCCACAACATCCGGCGTATGACGTGTCAATGGCTCTGGAACATAGACATATATATATATATATATATATATATATATACACACATAGACATACACTGTGTGCAGAATTATTAGGCAAGTTGATATTCTGGTCATATTTTTTTTTTTCCCCAAGAACATTTTACCAATTCCAAACCACATCAATCTTAATAACTACTATTTATTTTGTATTTTTTTTTTTTTTGTAAGTTATATATAAAATTGTCCATGAAGGCTGAAAGTCAAAAGCTCCTTATTTCAGGTGTGCTGAATTATTAGGCAGGTTTTCTTTTACAGATAAAATGAGCCAAAAAAAAGAGATTGAACTCAGACTAAAAGTAAAAAAAAAAAAAAAAAAAAAAAAATTTAATGCCCACGAGAAGGATGCAATAATAGAATTAGCAAAGTTAAGGCATGACCATTGGGCAGCGAAATGCTCATTGGGTCAGCAGGGTCAGAAAAAACAGGTGGAGAAGACACGTTAACTGCACAAGAATTAAGGTGACAGCGCCACCATTTTCCAGAACTGCAACCTTCCTGGAGGCTCCAGAAGTGCAATGTGTCAGGTTCTCAGAGACCTTGCTTGGGTAAAAAATGCTAAAAACTAACCCTCACTTAATATGAATAACATGCTGAAGTGTTGTGAAATACATGAAGACTGATTTTGTATAGGCTTTATGGACAGATAAGTTGAGAGTGACTCTCGAAGGACCAGCATCACATCCTCTTGTACCACTGTTTGAAGAATTTATCTTCCAGAATCTGGCAGTAAGTTTTAGGAGCTCATTTTAGTCAATCTCTGCAAGACAAACTTTTTAGGATAGGAGATGGAATAAAAATGATTGGTTACAAAAATAACCAATCAGCTGTGCTACGTGATAATGATGTCATTATGTCAGATCGAGTTAGATCTATCGGACTGTGCCATCTATAGTTTCATGACAGAACTTTGGATTTAGGAGTGAGGAGTTCGGGTGGAGGACAGATGCCGGAAAAACTGTTGTGGGACAGAGGTGAGTTGGCAGTATATACAGTGGGTACGGAAAGTATTCAGACCCCCTTAAATTTCTCATTCTTTGTTATATTGCAGCCATTTGCTAAAATCATTTAAGTTCATTTTTTTTTTCCTCAATGTACACACAGCACCCCATATTGACAGAAAAACACAGAATTGTTGACATTTTTGCAGATTTATTAAAAAAGAAAAACTGAAATATCACATGGTCCTAAGTATTCAGACCCTTTACTCAGTATTTAGTAGAAGCACCCTTTTGATCTAATACAGCCATGAGTCTTTTTGGGAAAGATGCAACAAGTTTTTCACACCTGGATTTGGGGATCCTCTGCCATTCCTCCTTGCAGATCCTCTCCAGTTCTGTCAGGTTGGATGGTAAATGTTGGTGGACAGCCATTTTTAGGTCTCTCCAGAGATGCTCAATTGGGTTTAAGTCAGGGCTCTGGCTGGGCCATTCAAGAATAGTCACGGAGTTGTTGTGAAGCCACTCCTTCGTTATTTTAGCTGTGTGCTTAGGGTCATTGTCTTGCTGGAAGGTAAATCTTCGGCCCAGTCTGAGGTCCTGAGCACTCTGGAGAAGGTTTTCGTGCAGGATATCCCTGTACTTGGCCGCATTCATCTTTCCCTCGATTGCAACCAGTCGTCCTGTCCCTGCAGCTGAAAAACACCCCCACAGCATGATGCTGCCACCACCATGCTTCACTGTTGGGACTGTATTGGACAGGTGATGAGCAGTGCCTGGTTTTCTCCACACATACCGCTTAGAATTAAGGCCAAAAAGTTCTATATTGGTCTCATCAGACCAGAGAATCTTATTTCTCACCATCTTGGAGTCCTCCATGCGGGCTTTCATGTGTCTTGCACTGAGGAGAGGCTTCCGTCGGGCCACTCTGCCATAAAGCCCCGACTGGTGGAGGGCTGCAGTGATGGTTGACTTTCTACAACTTTCTCCCATCTCCCGACTGCATCTCTGGAGCTCAGCCACAGTGATCTTTGGGTTCTTCTTTACCTCTCTCACTAAGGCTCTTCTCCCCCGATAGCTCAGTTTGGCCGGACGGCTCTAGGAAGGGTTCTGGTCGTCCCAAACGTCTTCCATTTAAGGATTATGGAGGCCACTGTGCTCTTAGGAACCTTAAGTGCAGCAGAAATTTTTTTGTAACCTTGGCCAGATCTGTGCCTTGCCACAATTCTGTCTCTGAGCTCTTCAGGCAGTTCCTTTGACCTCATGATTCTCATTTGCTCTGACATGCACTGTGAGCTGTAAGGTCTTATATAGACAGGTGTGTGGCTTTCCTAATCAAGTCCAATCAGTATAATCAAACACAGCTGGACTCAAATGAAGGTGTAGAACCATCTCAAGGATGATCAGAAGAAATGGACAGCACCTGAGTTAAATATATGAGTGTCACAGCAAAGGGTCTGAATACTTAGGACCATGTGATATTTCAGTTTTTCTTTTTTAATAAATCTGCAAAAATGTCAACAATTCTGTGTTTTTCTGTCAATATGGGGTGCTGTGTGTACATTAATGAGGGAAAAAAATGAACTTAAATGATTTTAGCAAATGGCTGCAATATAACAAAGAGTGAAAAACCTGAATACTGAATACTTTCCGTACCCACTGTATATATATATTTATCATGCTAATTAAGTTGATTATCTGGTAACACTTTATTTTGATGGTCCCTTTTGAACATTCTGTTGACACTAAGTAATGTTGCAACTACATGTCAACAAAGTGTCATTAGATTATTGGTAGACTGTCTGCTTCATGTCTACTAACTCCTTACTGTGTTGGTCTCCCAACAGATATTCTACTGACTATAAGTAACTTTGCAAGAACGTGTCAACTTAATCTAACCCTAACCCTACCAGTCAACTAATACACTACTAACACTCTAATGAGAGTCAGTAGAAATGTAGGTGCAACATTACTTATAGTCAATAGAATGTGTTAAAGGGACCATCAAAATAAAGTGAAACTGATTATCTTAATGAGCTCTACCTCCCACATAGCAAATGTTTTCTGGCCCAGCTCCGGGCCACACAATCACTTTTCCCTCGGTCCAAGTACCGCAAAGAATGATGGCCCTGAAGTGGCCCAGAACTGAATTAAAGACAAGGGCCACACATGGGTCATAACCGGCCCGAATCTCAGCAGTAATCACCCTGAACTGGCCCTGAACAGGGCCAAAACAGGTTTTCATTATTGGTACCAATTCTCAGCCTTAAGCAAACCAGAATCCCCAAATCTGAGCCAGACCTGAGCCTTATATAGCCCAGACCCAATACAGAATCTTAATATTTGATATTATTGCACTGTGTATTACTATAATCGTCATTATTCATTTTGTGAAAACTTTTGGTAATGTACAAACAAAATATGCCAATAAAGTACATTAAACTGAACAGAAACCAGCCTTAAAATCCACAAATCATGTAACTGTGCAATAAAAAATGTATTGCATTGAAAATGTTTTATTTTTATAAAAAACATATCAACCGATAAAGAGTGAGTGTATAAAGTATACAGTCTAAAAGAGAAAAGTAACAGACAGACACATGTAATCACAATAATTTATTGCAGAAATGTCAAAAAGCAGTACCACAGTAGTCCAAATGAAGATACATTGCAGTCGCAGTCCTCTCTGGCAGGATATAATAGTTTAATGCGAGGAGCAGGGCATAATTTAAGTTGTTAAACGCTGAAAATACTATCCCGACCCACTCTGTGAAGGCGTGCATTTCTTATTCAATACAAGCATCACAGGAAACACGGCATGTCGCAATCTATGACGAAACTGGCGAGAGCCAATGAGCGATTGATATCACTGCCGTAAAACTTGTAAAACTTCTTAACTACAAATTTTTTAATTGTTACTATAGCTACAGAGGAAGGAGATACATATCGTTGGTGAATGGTTTGAATTTGGATCTGTTCCTCACCAAAAGCATTACGTAGAAACTTACGGCTGGACCCACAGAAATGCTCAAGCTGATGAGCAGCAGTAGCGCTGCGTGTGCCATAGTGACTGATGAAATGACACTGTGAGTATTGCAGTAAACACAGACAACTACATGGAAAATTTCTTCTTCCCTCTAAAGTCTGACAGGTTTTGCCAGCTAAGCACAATCATATGAAGAAAGGTTCTGATCTTTCTGATCACACTTCTTATTTTCCTTGAAAAACCACATACACGGATATCAGTTTTCTTGTGTGAGAACATGATTAACATGGGCAACATGTTCTAATGACAAAATAATAAGTGATATACCAGAAACAGTAAGTGAGTGCTTCCTAACCTGAGGGTCACAGCTCAAGGTTTTTCAGAGGTTAACAGCCCTGGTCCAAACTTGCATGTTTATGAATGAAATGACATGAGAGTGAGTAAATGATGACAGAATGTGTATTTTTGGGTGAACTATCCCTTTAACAGAGAGAGGTAGGGCACAGTGTGGATAAAGTCTCACAAGGGTTAAAGGCGTTTTAATTTTGTTATCCTCTGAACCAGTAGATGACGCTCACTGCAGCACTTTCTGAAACATTCCTGTTTCACTGACTGCACGAATTTGACTGATCCATGACTTCATCACAGGCAGCAACACAAATGATTATTCTAATATTTAAGTGTTTTTGTAAGATTAATGGTTAACAGTTTTACTGTCACATTGGTTCCTAGTAGTTCTTTTTTTTCATGTCATAGCTATGCCCTATCATTAGGGGTGCTCTGTATTCTGAGTTGCTCATTTGCCTAAATGGGGGGAAAGAAGTAGCATTAGGCAGGACGTAGTGTGCCAAGCACATGGAATGTCTTTTCCTTTGCTGGTGCACTGATTTGAGGAACAATTAGTTTTTACTCTCAAATGTAAGTAAGGCATTGCTTTGTACATGTGTAGAGTTTGTATATATAATTTCTGTTATGGGTTAGCACTAAACGCGTGTTGATTGTATGCTTGTTTAAATGCAGAGGGTTATTCTATGAGAAAAGAAACAGCACAGATATGAACAGGACCTAGACAAAAGGGACTAATTGTCTTCATCCAACCCATCTACTCATCATCTATGGTCAACAAACGGATGAATTGTTTGGTGATTCAGATTCCTCATTGCTTCACTTAAGAACTGCTGGTCTCATTTTCCACTCTAAAGACTGATTTCACTAGGACAAAATGCTACTTATGGTGTAGGATTTGGAATTAGAAAATTTGAGTTTCTTTAAAGGACTGTGGAAGGGATCACCTGGTGGGCTGGTCAGAACCCAGAACTCAGTCAACAACAGTTATTTTCTTTGATGACTTTACTGTGCCATGGAGCAGGTAATAGGTGTGGTCTGTACAGAGATAACAAATACAATAAAGTAAATAATACAGACTTCAAATCCAATAATTTGCCACTTCAATAACGAATGACATTATTGTCAATATTATTGGAATTCAGTGAAATACTACAGCTCAATGAATTGGCATATTAGCATCTGAATAGGCCATTTAACCACAATCTTCTTTAACACACTTATACTTGTGATTCCCAAAAGACATGAACTAAAACAATAATCTATCTCAATGTAGAACCTGAGAACAGTAGAAATAAAGTGATTATAGAATCTCACAGCAGATATACATAACGTGCATTTAAACAGGCGCTGGTTATGCGCGCTCAAAGGAAAATAATTACCATAACTGCAATTGCCGGCAAGATTACAACTTAATCTCAATATTAAGCATAATTTAACAAGAACAACTCGCTTTACAGGATGCACGCACACATTACACCTGGATTTGGATCGGCTCGCATCTCTTCTCTCAAACTTTGCTGTGCAATCTTAAAATGGCGACAAGGGGCCACGCACGCAAGCCGTTTGTACAGCCGCCCCCAAATTGTGTTAAATTTGACACTTGAGAAGGTTGCGTGTGTGTTACTGATGCTGTATTGGGCATATTGGGCTCCTCTGTATCATCTTCTGGGATGGAAGGCAAGGCCACAAGTCCAGCTACAGGTCTAGTATACACCTTCCCTTGAACTTGGACATCAACTGATCTCACTTGCGAGTCTTGACTGGGGTGCACCTGGACTACTTTCCCAATCGGCCAATGTGCTCTGGGCTGTTGGGGATCCATTATCATGACTATTGTGCCTGTGGTTATATTAGGGAATGTATGGTGCCATTTCTGTCTGACTTGCAAGATCGGAAGGTAATGGCGGAAAAAGGAGGACCAAAAGTGGTCAGCTAACACTTGAGAGTGTCTCCACCGGCGACGACTCAAACCCTCTTCTTTAGGGTATATGACTGTAGGTAGGGAGTTGTCTAGCCGCCCCGCGAGAAGAAGGTTGGGTGTTACTGGATCGGGATCAGCCACGTTACAAGACACAAACCCTAGGGGTTGGGAATTAAGGATGTTCTCCACTTCGACTAGAACAGTCCTGAGTACCTCTTCAGGTACTGGTTGGGCCCCAATAGTCGCAGATAGTGCCATTTTAATGGATCTTATCTCCCTCTCCCCGAAGTGTGGTGCTGCAGGAGGATTAAAATGGAATGCTATCTTCTGTGGTGTGAGTTTCTGCTGGAGATCAGGTAGGGGTGGGCGATATGGCAAAAATATAATATCACAATATTTTTAAGAGAAATCACGATTCACGATTTTATCACGATTCTTTGTCATGTTGGTTTTACTATTTTGCAAGTTGTCTGAGCATTACAGCCAAACTAATTTCCCTATTATAAAGACAAAACCTTTCAAGATAACAAAAATATTAAAAAAGAATGGTGGATATTTAGGCCAAAGTGGGTGAAGATAAAAATCTTTGTCATTATTTTATCTTTGTTATTAAAAAATGAGAACAAAGATACACATTACAAATACACATACTATACAAATAAAACAGTGTTTTATTTTCAGGTACAATAGGTGTATTTAGCAGGAGCATTCGAGAAATTGAATCAACAAATATAAAAATAAAACACTATATAGATTGATTCCTATTAAATCAAATGTATTAACGTTTTTCAGTCAAGAGTAGTGAGTGATTTTTCTCTTTGTGTTTTGGTGTTTTATTAATATTGAAGGAATAATTAACCCCAAAATAAAAAGTGTTTTATATTTATACCATTTACTCACTCAAAAGTGTCTTTAAACCTGAATGAGTTTCTTCTGCTAAACATAAATGCTGTTTTGAGGAACGTGGAAAACCAAACAGTTGCTGGTCCCCAGTATTTTTTTTTTCCTTCTATCAAAAGTCAATGTGGACCAGATACTATTTGGTTACCCACATTCTTCAAAATATCTTCTTTTGTGTTCAGCACAAGAAAGAAATTAATACAGGTTTGGGACAACATGCGAGATAGTAAATAATGACAGAAATTAAATTTTAAGGTGAACTATCCCTTTAATGACAGTCGGCAGCATGTTCAGTACTGCCCCTTTAAGACATGCACGCATCTAATATAAAGAGGCACGCATCCGTTTTCTCTCAGCTGTTTACTTACTCATTTTAGACACAAGGTTTATGTATAGACTCCGTTGCTTATGTGTTTTGACAGTATTAGTGCACAAGATAACTTAGTCAGTAATCAGGCGCTTTTTGACAGGCTTTAGCACGCACGCTTCGGGTGTACGGGCTCAGAAAAAGCGCACGTCAGACCGATGCGTGAATAAAACATTTAACCAGCAAGGCTTTAAAGCAGATCCGAATAATGTACAGTATATTGAGATGGAGGAATAAGAAATGCAGCTGATAGAATGTGCGCTGTAGCACGATACTACGATATTTCTTCAAAAGCAGATCGTGGAGACCTTTTTATCGTCCACGATCAAAAATCGTCATATCGCACACCCCTAAGATCAGGTGACATGGCCTGGAATGCTTCATATAGTTCCCGTTCCCCCCCCTCAAAAATTTGTTCCTTGGTCCGACAGTAATTCTACAGGGGGACCTCTACGGGCAATAAACCTCCGAAGTGACATCAGAAAAGAATCTGTGTCCAAGCTGTTCAACAGGTCTATGTGTACAGCTCGTGTGGTCAGACACTTGTAGAGGATTCCCCACCTCTTTTCTACTCGTCGACCAATTTTTACAAGGAAGGGGCCGAAGCAATCCATACCGGTTGAATGAAAGGCTGGTTTGTAGAGGCGTAAGCGTGCCAAAGGAAGGTCTGCCATTTTAGTAAAGGTGGGTTTGCCTCTCAGCCTTTGACATTCCATACAGGCATGCTGTAAGATGCGGATGGCTGCTCTTCCTCTTAGCACCCAGAACTGTCTCCTTATTTCTGCAAACACCCGATCAGGGCCTGGATGGCAAAGTCTTTCATCAACATCTTGAAGAAGTAACTTCACGGCTGGATGTCTAGAATCTAGTACGATTGGATGTTTCAGGGCGGGATTTAAGGTCTCTGCATGTCTTAACCTACCACCAACCCGGATTAGATTGGTGGATGTCATATTCTGGAGCTAAGGTGAGTAAGCGGCTGTTATGTTGAAGAGTCTTGCCTGATTTCAACCGTTGTAATTCCTCAGGGAAACTCTCACCTTGCACTTTCTGGAGTATGTATGTCTCTGCTTCTTGGTAAGTGTTTGCGGTAGGTTCTCCTGACTCTCCAGCCGTCCCATGTAGCTCCTGTGCAATGGCCTTCACCAGTTCTGTCCAGGTCTTATACTCGCTGCCAAATTGTCCGTCTACAGCTACAACTCCACAGAATGCAGATTTCTTGAGCTCAGACTTGTCAATCTCAGGGCATTTGGTAGGGTTTGCTGGTCAGTTCTCTGGGGAGAGAAGCAGAAATGGGGGTCCTTGGCTCCATCTGTTGGGCTTAGCAAGGTCCTTTAGAGTCTTTCCTCTTGTAAGGTCGTCCGCTGGATTTTGAATTGAATCCACATATCGCCAGGCGGTGACGTTGGTAAGCTCGTGGATTTCAGCCACTCTGGTGCCGACAAAAACTTTTAAATGGCAAGACTCTGATTGAATCCAAGACAGCACTGTAGTGGAGTCTGTCCAGAGAACTGTGTGGCGAAGTGGCAATGTTAACTCTTTCTGCAACTGGGTTTTTAACTGTGCACCAATTACAGCAGCACAGAGCTCCAAGCGGGGTATTGACAGGACTCTTTTTGGTGCTACTCTAGAGCGTGCCAGTACGAATGACAGATGGATCTTACCCAGCTGATTTTGAGTGCGCAGGTAGGCAACTGCTCCATATGCACTCTCTGAGGCATCGCTGAACACATGAAGGTCGGTAATGGATCGTGTTTGATCTACTGATGCTTGTACATATGACCGTGGGAAACTGATCTTGTGGAGAAACTGCAGCTCACCTTCCCATTCATTCCAGCTGTGGACTAAGGCTTGGGGAAGTTGGGTATCATCCCAGCTGCGCTGTTTGTTCCAAAGTTATTGGACCAGTACCTTAGCCCTGGTAGTATATGGGAGGATATATCCTAAGGGGTCATACTGGCTTGCTAAAACTTTGTAAATATTCCTCATGGTGGGAGCGCCATGATCGATGGGCCGATGACGGTAAGTCAGGACATCTGCTGGGCAATTCCAGCTAAGGCCTACTGTGGACTCCTGGACATCAGTCTTTTCATGGGCTAGCCAGAGTTCAAACCCATCCGATCTGGTTTCAGGTGGAAGATGGTTAATGATTGCTGGCCCATTGCCTCAATTCAAAGCCTCCTTCAGCTAATAGCCCCCTCAGCTCGTCAACCAATTGCTTAGCCTCCTCTGGCGATGGCAAGCTCTTCAAGCAATTGTCAACGTAAAAGCATCGTTCTATGGAGAACCTCACATCATCGACCGGTTGGCTATGGTCTCTTACGTGTCGCTGTAAGGCAAAGGTCGCACAGCAGGGGCTGCACGTTGTCCCAAATGGCAGAACTTGCCATTCAAAGACATCAGGGGTCCCCTTCTCCTTGGAGTCATGCCAGATAAACCGAAGAAGGGGTCTATCTCCTGGAAGAAGTCGGACCTGGTGAAACCTGCCCCGGATATCTGCGCTGATGGCTACTGCATGTTCACGAAATCTGAGTAAGACCCCCAGGAGTGATGAACCCAAGGTGGGGCCAGTGAGGAGTGAATCATTTAGGCTGACGCCCGTTTCACACCGCAAGCGTGAGCGGCGCGTGAGCAGCGCGTATTTTTTTCGGCGCCCATGTTAACAAATGAGTGCATTCACACCGGGAGCAGGAGCAGCGCGTGAGCGTCAAGCAGGAGCGTTGCGTGAGCAGCGCTGCAGCGATGGTTTCGGCGCCGAGTCTATTTTTGCTGCGCCGCTCACGCTCAATTAAAGTGACAGCACACTTTTGATGGACAAAATAAATATTTCACACAAAACGTGCTAAAAAATGCACAGAATAAGCATGTCTAGTGTGTTTTAATACGAATTGAAGTATGTCAGGAAAGAAAATGAACAATTAAAAATATGTATAGAATATTTACCCATTTTGTTTTTCATTTTTAATTGCCATAAGCAAATTATAACTTAAAGCATTTTATCAAACTCACAACGAACAATTCATCTTGCTCAGGATCTTAAGTTACAATGGAGTATGTACAGTAGGCCTACATAATAAATTCATTATTCATTCATTATTGACAGCTTCTATAAGAAATGGAGATATGGGTAAAAGTATATATTATTAAAAAATAATAATAATAAAAAAAAAAACAAAAAAAAAACAGTATAAACAGCACTTTCTATATTTGAGTATGACTGAAACAACATGATAGGAGATGTTTTTGTTGTTGACCATTTACACACTAATCCCCAAGACTTCAAAACTTTCAAGTTTATAACTGACCAACTTCTAAAAACAAATTTATAGTTGTCTTTGTAAAGAAATATGTCGCTTTGGAGCCGCTGCTGTGACGCTGAACAAACGCTTCCAGTGAGAATACTCTGGCGAGTCTGCAGCTGCAGTGACGCTGTAGTTACGCTGACGCGCTGCTCACGCGCCGCTCACGCTTGCGGTGTGAAACCGGCGTGAGACCATTAAGCTGAAAGGATCAATTGAACACTACACGATGCTTGTTATTATGGCACACGATGTGATGTGGAATAAACCAGCACTCACCATCTTCTCTTTCTTTGGGATTGAGCTTTCTGATTGCTCCAGACTGAACTAATTTCTGGATTTTGAAGGAATAAGCATCAGCTTGCTGTAGGTCTCTGGCAAGTTTTCTCTCAGTACTCCGTAGGCGTGGCATGACTGCTTCCATAGTGGCGTGAAGATGGGGCATGTCACACTTTCGTAGCAAGGGTGTTGCATACCGGCGTATTCCATCCACCTCTATGCGAACTGTTTTGGCTTCCAGTAGTTGAACGGCCCTTTGGTCCTGCTTTGACCTTGTGCACTCCTTTTCATTCTGAAAGGGCAAGACATCCACTTGCCACAGCCTGCTAACATTCTTGAGCAGTTCCGTGGTGCTGGGGGAAAGGGATATGTGGAGACACTGTTTTGGTTGGAGTCGCTGCTCCAACAGGCTGGTAGGGCCCTGCAATGTCCAGCCTAGTTTGGTTCTTATTGCAGCGGGACCACCAGGTGGGCTAAGTCTTACTGGCTCAATTGGTGAGATCATATGTGAGTTTGATCTGCACCAACAAGGATGAGAGGTTTGGCCTTTTCAAAGCACTATAATGGTAGTCCAGCCAAGTGCTTGTACTGCTTCTGCAGCTTGGGAATTGGGTAAGAGTGGTCAGTGAGATCAAGCTGTGGTCCAGTAAAGGCTCTGGTTATGAGATACCGCTTCGTCGGATTGGAGTATGGAGAAATGTGGAATGAGACTGAAGCCCCCTCAAGGGTTTGCACATCATGACGGATTGTTCTCAGAGCTAAGCTTTCTTCAGTACCGCTCAAGCCAAGTTTCTGTGCTGCTTCTGGCAGAAGCATTGTCCGCTCAGAACCGTCATCAAGGATTGCGAATGTTTCTAATGTGCAATCGCCATGATGTAGGAGTACTCTGACAACCTTGAGCAAAACCTTATTACTGCTGACTGGTTTATTCAGGTAAAGTGTCTGTGTCGTTGAGCTGACTAAGCAAGCCTCTGTTTTGGGTGCCTCTGTGACAGGCCTCTCATTTACCTCATGGAGGATTCGTAGATGCTTCCTCTGACAAAGTGGACATGGTTTCTTTAGACCACAATGGGCAGCCTGATGCGCAAGACCACAGCGCCAGCATTTCCTATTGGTTCGTATCCCCTCTGAGAGCTGATCTTTGGTCAGGGTTGGAATTTTTGGGCACTGACTAAAAGCATGTTCAGAGTTCTGACAGTAAGAGCAATATACCATGGGCCTACCCTTAGCTTTCTCATCAACCTTGGCAGGAGAATATGTAGTGGTTCTCACCTCAGCACTATTCCCAGACCCAGTCAGTACAGTGGCAGTGGTTCGGCGTGATTGTGGAGCTGCGCGGGGATCTCGTTTGGCTCGGCATTCTCCCTTGGCTGTTTGATCATCATAGCTTTGGCACCAAGACTCATATTTCAGCCATTCTGCTAGATTTACCAATGAGTATGTCACCCCAGGCCGATGTAACGTGGCGGCGGAAATCGGCCTGTCTTTCAGGTGGCAGCTTACTGAGGATGCGTGCAACATGCGACCCACAATGCAACTCGATACTCCCTGTCTGGCCCAAAGTCTTAAGCAGACCAACTAGGGACTGCACTTGAAGGGAGAACCTCTCAAAGGCTGAGGGGTCATTGCGGCTTATATCAGGTGAATCAAGAATAGTGGCAATCTGTCTTAATGCTACCTGGTGGGGCTGACCGTACCTCTCATTGAGGGCAAACATGGTGTCGCGATAAGGTGTAGGGGAGTGCAAGAAAGAGTCTGCTATTAGACAAGCATCCTCTAATTTCAGGTGGTCAACCAGGACTTGATATTTGAACATCTCAGTACTGTCAGGTGACAGGAGATTGTCCAAGGCTATTTTTAATCGAGCAAACTCACTTGGATCTTTGTTGCAGAAGTAAGGAATGGTGGGGCATGGACCTTTTGTAATATTTCTTTGTCAGATCCACAGATGCCATGGGAGGTGACACATTATAGGATGGCATCCTGTGTTCAGGATAAAGATGTGTGGATGCATCCCATGGTCGCTCATATGCATACGGAGGACCTGTCTGTTGGGAAGGATACTGCTCATGCCAAAGTTGGTCACCATATGAACTTGGATGGCTGAAATCCCTAGTCTTCTCCACTGAAGTGAGTCTAGGGGTAAGTGTCGGTGTGGCCTTCGTAGTGCTGTGAAGACTCTGTTTGCTGCACTGATTCATGGCTCATCATATGCAATAGGTGGAGGAGGCTTTGGCCAGTCTTGATCACCCTGATTCGCTGCATGGTGAAATGTAACTGATGGATGATCAGACCGGGTGTTGGACGTAGATAAAGGCCTTTGCAGACTACAAGCTCTGTCTAAAAGCTGAATCAGCTCATGTTTGGTTGTCTCAAACCATTTATGGTCAGCTTGGATGGCCTGCTGTGTTTCACAAAGCTTTAAATTCTCCCCTGAGATCCTTTGTAACTTTAGGGAACTAGCGTCTGATCTATCACTCTGGTATCCATCACCTTCATCAACGAGGGGAACGAACTCTGCATTGGATTCAGACTGTAGTTCTCGGTTTGGATAATGTGGTGATGACTGATGGGCAGGGCTGGAGATGTGCCGCTACAGAAGACTTGGATGGTTATGATGCTTATCCCTGACAGTCAGCCTCGAAGAGGAGGAAAAGGTGGGTAAACTGTGTGCTCTCTTAGGCTTTGCAGCAGATGCTCCAACCTCTGATGAAGAGTAATCTTCATCAGATGACTCCACAGGTTGTTCTCTCGGACTAACTGATTTACGGAAGCTCTGCAAGTCCACCTCATAGTCTTGTAAATAGGCTGGACGATGCTTTGGGAGAACCGAAGGGTTAACTGGTTCAGAACTGGCTGACATCTTAATCCAGAGAAGTGATCATCCGGCTCGAAGGACCATTTGTAGGATTTGGAATTAGAAAATTTGAGTTTCTTTAAAGGACTGTGGAAGGGATCACCTGGTGGGCTGGTCAGAACCCAGAACTCAGTCAACAACAGTTCTTTTCTTTGATGACTTTACTGTGCCATGGAGCAGGTAATAGGTGTGGTCTGTACAGAGATAACAAATACAATAAAGTAAATAATACAGACTTCAAATCCAATAATTTGCCACTTCAATAATGAATGACATTATTGTCAATATTATTGGAATTCAGTGAAATACTACAGCTCAATGAATTGGCATATTAGCATCTGAATAGGCCATTTAACCACAATCTTCTTTAACACACTTATACTTGTGATTCCCAAAAGACATGAACTAAAACAATCTATCTCAATGTGGAACCTGAGAACAGTAGAAATAAAGTGATTATAGAATCTCACGGCAGACATAACGTGCATTTAAACAGGTGCTGGTTATGCGCGCTCAAAGGAAAATAATTACCATAACTGCAATTGCCGGCAAGATTACAACTTAATCTCAATATTAAGCATAATTTAACAAGAACAACTCACTTTACATGATGCACGCATGCACACACATTACACCTGGATTTGGATCGGCTCGCATCTCTTCTCTCAAACTTTGCTGCGCAATCTTAAAATGGCGACAAGTCTTAAAGGGGACACGCACGCAAGCCGTTTGTACATATGGTCATACCTATGAACTGATGGACTTGCTGGACTTAATTGATGTTTCCTCAACTCTGGAAGACTTCTTGTGCTGATGTTTGACTTGTTGTTGTGAATGTGTGACTCACAACTTGCATTTAATACACATGGCACACTGAAATGAATTGGTCTCTGTGGTCCCTCAATCTTTATCAAAAGTTAGGTGTTACAAATGTAGCAAATAAGAATCAATATAATTATATTTTGAGACAAAGATCTTGTCAATTATTTTCTTGGTAATTAAATGATTACTTTTCCAGTAACTAAAGAATATTTTTGAAAAGTTTGGTATTTGGGATAAAAATAAATAAACCCTACTGTTGGGGCTAAAGACACAGCAACTGAGGTAATAATAAATAGCTGTCTAACTTTGACATGACATAGATTCAGATAGGCCGACTTAATATAATTTATAATATCAGGCTGGATGTTTATTTTAGAGATAATTACCATATCTGTAACAAAAACAATATTTAAAATAATATATTAATCGTATCATATAAAATATTTATTATTACTACTGTAAAGCCATATTAAATTATTATAGTATCTTATTGCTATGTTTCAAAATTATTTGCGTCCTGTATTTTTACAATGATTTTAATTGCAATGTGTGTGTGTGTGTGTATGTATGTATGTATATATATATATATATATATATATATATATATATATATATATATATATATATATATATATATATATATATATATATATAGTTACAGAATATTTATTAAACAAAAATAATTTATTTTATCAAAATAAACGGATAATAGTACAAACTTTTGCTATTAACTTTTATTATTATGCAAAACATATTACTTAAGCAATACTTAAGTATTTGTATCAATACACAGTGACTTTTACCCCAAGTTTCTTGGGGTAAAAGTTATCTATTACATTTTTAAGACTTTTCTTGCACTATCGGAGTAATGAAAAGCATATTTCCCTTGAAGTTTGTCTTTAACCCCAATGTACCTTATAATCTGAAAATCCACTATATGGCAGGCGGCAGATCCATTTAACTTTATAACGCCATTGAGGGCCACTCATCATTAAAGCCTTACCTTCATTGCCCATCCACAACATGAACTGTGTTCAAGAAGACAAGACTAAGACTTACTTCATCTAATGTGGCACATCTGTTTTTAATGCTTTATCAACAAATAGGCCTAGCATTATAGCTACAACAACAAATCCCTTAATAGGCTAAAACAGGAAAACATTTCAAATGCATCATAACAACTGTAGAAGAAAGAAAGAAAAAGGAGAGAAGATGCATAAGTTATAGAAATATATATATAATATATATTTTTTTAAATTTACATAAGATGCTAATGTAGCTATATTGTTAATAATAATAATAATAATAATAATAATAATAATTATAGTAATATAGAACATATACATTTTATATGGAAATATTAAAGAGCCAGTTGCATATGTTTTAGTCACTGGTTAATTTGGTCTAATTCAGTGGTTTTCAAACGTCTCCATGAAGTACCCCCAGCACTGCACATTTTGTATGTCTCCCTATATCTGACACACCCACTTCAGGTCTTGCAGTCTCCACTAATGAGCTGATGTGTTGAATCAGGTGTGATAGATGAGGGAGACATACAAAATGTGCAGGGCTGGGGGTACTCCAGGACAGGTTTGAGAACCACTGTTTTAAGCCATATTCCATTAGGACAGCGGTTCTCAATTCCAGTCCTCACTTACCCCTTGCTTTGCATATTTTGCATGTCTCCCTTTGTTAAAGGGGTCATATGATGCGATTTCAAGTTTTCCTTTCTCTTTGGAGTGTTTCAAGCTGTTTGTGCATAGATAAGATCCCTGAAGTTGCAAAGACTAAAGTCTCAAAACCAAAGAGAGATTCTTTATAAAATGTAAGACTCAACTATGCCTTCATTAAATGGCTCATTCAAACATGCCCCCACATGTCTACGTCACATTTCCGGTAAGTAAAATTTCCGTCTCACGCTTGACTTATTCGGCCAATCACCACGCACTGGATAGCTGGCCAATCAGAGCACGCCTCGCTTCTCAGAACGATGGCCTTTGTAAAAATCAGCACGTTTCAGAAAGGCGGGGCATAGAGGAGCAACATTAATGTACAGTATGTGGAAAATAATGTGTTTTCTGAACCTGATTCAGATCATCAGCTCGTTAGAATTGAACTCCATGCATGAACTGTGTTCCGATCGACATGCTCCCTACACCGAGTTCATTGCTCCCTACTACCTGAGCAGGGGAAATCCATTGAAGTTTACTTCACTTCGGAACATTCATTCACGCTGCACCACCACCTGCAGTGTCTTCACACACAGACGAAACTTACTAGAGAAGCATGAAGTGTGACATAATATACCTCTGTAAATAAATACAATTTAAATTCACGTCTTGCACACTTCAATGCCCTTTGAATGGAACATATATGTTCACTTCGAACTGGAATCATGGTGGAATATCCGGTGATGTCCACTTCGCAGGGCACTTGGGGTCAAATAGAACAAATGTATGAAGCGATAAGAGAAACATACAAAATGTGCAGAGCGGGGGTACGCAAGGACTGGAATTGAGAACCACTGCATTAGGACATTTGTCTCAATCTCAATTCCTGGAGGCCCACAGCTCTGCACAGTTTAGCTCCAACCCTAATCTTAAACACCTGATCCAGCTAATCAAGGTCTTCAGGATTACTAGAAACTTCCAAGCAGGTGTGATTTAGAGCTGGTTAGAGCTAAACTCTGAATACACTAAATATTTCAACCCTAGTTGTAAGAAGCTGATTGAGAAGCTCTCAAGTCATGTTTGAACAGTGGCGGTTTTAGGCATGGGCGAACGGGGCAGCCGCCCGGGGTGGCATTTTTTCATGACACGTGGGGGGCGGCACAAGCACTTGGAGAAAAAAAAATAATCTGCGACGCTAAGCGGTTTTCTATTATCTATCATATTATCTATCATATAACTGTGCGGGGAATTGGCAAATTGGCGCCCCTGCTTGTTGAGAAGGTACCGAGCACAGTAGCTGTGTGAGAAGTGGAAAGGGGAGGGGGGTGCGGCCGCGGCGGACAGTTGACCTCTCCCAAATTAGTGGGACAAGTGGGCTAAAGTCAGTCACACCCAGGGGCGCGGGAAGTGTTTTTTTCATGTGGGCAACTGTTTAATTGTTGGGAATATAAAAAAAAAAAATCGGAGTGTCTATTTAAGTGCAAATAGCTATGTTGCTGGCAGAGGCTATTTAGATTAACTCCACCCACAAATGTATGATTGGGATAGTCAAATATGCAAAAGACGGTTACTAGCTGTCAGATTCAGTGGTGCAGATGGCAAAATTTGCGTTACACTTCTTTCGACACGATCGACCAGGGTTCGAATCTGCCTTTTGGCGAACTTTTTCTCCCTTTTAAATTTCAAATCACATCACATCAGAAAAGCATTTATTTTTTAATAAAAATGAAGGAAATAATCAAAGAGTTGAACATAAAGTATCGGGTAGGGTTAGGGTAGGTGTAGAGAGGGCTTTTGTCCCAATAAGGTGGCATCCATTTAATAATTAGAAATAAAATTAAAAAATTACACTCAATAAGTTATTGCATACTATTTTATAATGTATTACAATGCAGAAGTGCAGATAATTACCACTATTTTGCAATAAGTAATGTTTTTCTCTAATAATGTTTTTCGCCATGTTTTTATTTTATTTTAACATAGAATAAATAGAATCTAAAGCTATCTGCACTGTGTAAATAACATATCACTAAAGAATACTGCTATTTTCACTTTGTGGTTTAGTCTTGACTTCTGGTCGTGAGTGACAGTGCTGGGGGATGGGAAATCTGTTGATTGTCGAGTGCCAAATAAACACAGAGTGTTTATTATGTATATAGAGTATATTTATTTAAGTTCTGATAACTTATACTGTTTTGTGCAGAATTGTGAACAAAGGGGGTCTCGCCCGGGGAGTAATTCAATGTAGAACCGCCACTGTGTTTGAATCCAGATATTTTACATGGAGATCCATTAATTTTTTTATAAAAAGTTATAGTAATTCATAATTTCAACTTAAATTTTTTTTACTTCTCCCATATTCACAGTGGATGTTTTGTATTGTAACATCCGTTACAACATATTTGTATTTAAAATAACACACAATGATATGAAATATGAATTAAGGATGTTGATAGACTGATATGGAGCTCAGAAATATGATGCAGATGAGACACATTCTGATAACTGGATGCAAAAAGTTGATCTATGCTCACAAAAATATTGCTCTCTGAATGACAAACTTCAAGTCACCTTTATTTATATAGCACTTTTAACAATACAGATTGTGTCATAGCAGCTTTACAGTATAGGAAAATAGTGTTTGATAATGCAAAAGGACAACAGTAAACACTCAATTTTCAGTTAAAGTCAGTTCATCGCTGATTTAGTGATGTCATCATCCAGTTCAGTTCAAATACTATCTGTGCAATCAAGTTGACGATGTCACTGGAAATGAAGTGCAATTAAGGTGCTTCAAAAGGTTCTTCACTGCAATGCCATAGAAGAACCATTTTGGGTTCCACAAAGAACCATTCAGTCAAAGGTTCTTTAAAGAGCCATCTCTTTCTGACCTTTTTATAATCTGAAGGACCGTCTTTCGCCACAAAGAACCTTTTGTGAAACAGAAAGGTTCTTCAGATGTTAAAGATTCTTTATGGAACCACTAAGACAAAGTTCTTCAATGGCATTGTGAAGCACCTTTATTTTCAAGAGCGTGTCCCCAACCAAGCAAGCCAGAGGCGACAGTGGCAAGGAACCAAAAGTCCATCGGTGACAGAAATGGAGAAAAAAACTTTGGGAGAAACCAGGCTCAGTCGGGGGTAGAATCATCTAAAATAATGTAATCATTTGGTTTTAGCCAGGTTTCTGTCAAACAAAGCGCATCTAGTTTATGATCAGTGATTATATAATTTACAAAAAGTACTTTCATAGAAAGGGATTTAATATTTAATAAGCAAACCTCATTTTCTCTCTCTCTCTCTCTCTCTCTCTCTCTCTCTATATATATATATATATATATATATATATATATATGTAATATTTGTTGTTTTTATTTGTTGAACATCAATTAAATTGTTACTTAATTGGTTTGGATGTGTTTTTTTTTTTTTTTTCTAGTTCGGGGAACAGAAACAGTCTCTATAGCAGGGGTCACCACACTCGGTCCTGGAGGGCCGGTGTCCTGCAGAGTTTAGCTTCAACTTGTCTCAACACATCTGCCTTGCAGTTTTAATGCTGCCTTCACGTGCTATCGGAAATTTCCTATTTCCCACTTCCCAGTGCTTTAATGTCGGAAAGAATAAAATCCCATTGGTTGACAATCATAAACATTCACCACGCTATACATGCAGTTCGCTGACAATTCTGGAATTTTGGTCAAATACATGCTTATTTCACTGCTTATAAAACATAATATGCTTCGCACTCGTATTTACGATAATTCCGATAGCACGTGAAGGCAGCATAAGTATACCTAGCAAGACCTTGATTAGCTGGTTCAGGTGTGTTTGGTTAGAGCTGGAGCTAAACTCTGCAAGACAACCCCCTCCAGGAACAAGTTTGGTGACCCCTGCTCTATAGTATGATATCTAGGTGGAGTCACTGGCTGTTTCTCAATATGTGTTCTTCAGCAAACTTGCGTCCTTGTGTTCTCGTTCTACATCATCATCAACCGTCGAAGTTCTGTTCCAATTCTCAAGAACGCAAGTATAGAGGACACATGAAAGTTCCCGGATGTGTTCTTGATATCGAGGATGCATCGAGTGCAGACTTGAGAGAATCGAGCCTTCAGAAATCTCAGAAGATGCTGTGGGTCGCCGGTGTACGGAAGTCTGTAAGCTTTAAACTCGCTCTCGCAAATACTTGACGGCTCTTGAAAGTAAACATTTATCATTTTGTTTTGCATAATTTTAATAAAGTAGTAAGACCCGGAGAAAGTCTTCAGTATTTTTATTGGCATATTAAAATTAATCTTAACATAGTCATAGTTAAACATGTCACACTGTAAAATAATACGATATACAATTATATGAAAATAATATCTATAATAGTATGAAATGTTTTAAGTTATGACATTTGTTTGTAATGTTATGTTATATTTATTGTTCATTGGCCGCTGCTTATGCTGTGACTATGCGGTCAGTTCAGCAAGAACGCAGTATCTCAATTCTCAAGGATGCGTTCTGTGTTCTCGCGTCTTTCTGAGTTCGCTCTTCCAAGGAAGCCTTGCAAAACTGGTCTCCATGGAATTGAGAAACAGCCACTGTGTGCTGAGAATTAACTGATTTGGAACGCTAACGCGCTGTGCTAGTGGTTAAGATTAAAAGCGAACTATCAAATTAGTTTAATAGATAATATCAGAAATATGGTTGGATTTTGGTTATATTTTATCACTTTAAATAACAGAGCATGATAGTAAAATAGACAATGCAACAACAAAAAAAATGAAGCTACACAGATAAGAGTGTGTTTTGCGATTGTAGCTCTATGGAATTCTAATATATAAGGGACTAGGATGAATGACATGAATAGAAGAGTCTGGAGTGTGTTTAGTTTGCTGCCCTGTTTGCCGTGTTGTTGCTATAAGGAATGATCTAACTGATACGGTTTGCTTTTGTGTAAACAACTTGAAAAGAGCCATAAATATGACCCCAAGTGAAATAAGCCTGCAGACTGCAGTTCTTTTCGAAACATGAATCTGTGCCAGTCCAGCACCATGTTCAAGATGTTATATAAATGTTTAGGCACAGGAGCTATATATATATTTTCTAACCATGCATTTTAAGCAGACACAGTTAGTGTTACTTTGCACCCATCTCTAGGATAAGCATCGATGAAATCGAATCGAATATATCTGAGGATGACTAGTTGGTTTAAACAAATGAGACTCCTGTAGATTCCAAATACATTTTCAAAGCCTTATTGGGCTTGCTGTGACAGACTCCCACATGTTTTGACAGTGAGTTAGTGATACTGCTGCTAAAAACTGTTGGATCTTCCAACATGAACATAGAATACAGAGCACATTAACTGGGTTACATATTTATGACTGTCATATTTCTGACTATACATTACTATCCTCCCAGTTGTAAGACAGAAGATTCCAACGTTTTGGTTCTTACGGAACCCTGAGCTAGACACTCTAACCACTTTCCTCTCAGCTGAGTCGACTGCAGCTGTTAACCCTTAAATGCATACTAAGCGACCCGGTACATCATTCTCTACCCTCTCCCTCCTTCATTTTTTAAAGTTAGACATCAACTTTCTTAGTATTCCTCAATTTATTCATTATAAACAATATAACAAGAAAGAAAATGGTAAAATATAAAAGAATGCCAGTTTCCTGATTCATTTTTTTGTAAAACGTGTATAGGGTCGCTAGAGACCCGAGGTATACGTAAATGTGTAAGTATTTTTTGCAACTATATTTACATATCCGATGACTCAATACGTGCAATGCATCTTTTTTCCTCAAGGTGGCACTGTTTGATACACAATGATGACGTGATGTTTCACTCATAATTACCGCAGGTAATATCATCAAATATCACAAGTACAAATTGAACTGGTTTGAATGGCTTTACTGCAGAGCAATTCCTATACGCAATGAAATGTAAATGTCACTGCCATTTGATGCTGGATCTGGGGAATAAGCTGCCAGTGATCAAAATATTTAATATGAAATCATTTAAAACGATCGTTTTGAGAATATGGTTGAGATCGTGAATATGAGGCAGAAGCAGAATGTACTGTGGAAGTGCGCTCTGACGATGACAGCGATGGTAAAATCATCTGCTCAAAATGAACCCTTTTAAGTTTCAAAAGGTAACAAAATATGCTTTATTTTATTCTTCTGTAATTGTTCTTAAAATATCAAGAGTTTTTTTGCTATTGCAGCAGTTAGAGATCCATCCGTGATGGATATATTGGTCCAGGTCGCTAAAGACCCAAATATGATTGACGAAACATTCATGCATTTAATGGTTAAACATACCAAAGTAAGACTGCACTATCCATTCATGATCCTGCTAATAACCATTTCATATTTCAAAATATCATGCACATGGACATTTTTGCTGTTGTTGTTAAGAGACCGTATCACTCCTTTAGCCTTGTTAGCAATTTATGGAGGACTAAAAACATATACTGTAAAATGTGTAGCAGTTATTTATCTAGCTACTTTACAAGCTGCCAGTTTTCAGAATCACAATCAGAATGAGCTTTATTGCCAGGTATGTTAACACATGAGGAATTTGTTTTCGTGACAGAAGCTTCCACAGTGCAACAGAATGACATTGACAGGACAAAAACACAGATAATAAAAGAATAAAAATAGAAAAAGTAAATGGGGAATAACAATATACAAATTGACAATAATATGTACAGGTATATTACAATAGACAGCTTTGTATGTACAGGTATATTATGTGCAAATTCGTTTCTATATTTGGTCATGTTCCTGTCCTTGTTAAGTTTGATTGTTTATGATTTAGTTCAGCTGTGTGTCTAATTATCTTGTGTATTTAGTTCCTGCCTGTTCAGTTCTTTTTCGTCTGGTCCACTCGTTACTCTGTGTTCCTGTGTGTCTGCCCTGCCTTGTCTTGCCTTTTGTTGGATTTTCATTAAAGACTGTTATTTTGAGTTCATCCTCGTCTCCTCGCTTCCCTCGTGTGTGTGCGCACTGTCACAATAATGTATAAATAGTGTTGTGTGTTCCATAATTATTGTCAGGTGTTCATAAGATGGATTGCCTGAGGGAAGAAACTGTTCCTGTGCCTGGCTGTTCTGGTGCTCAGTTAAATACATATATACAAACATTTTATTTTATAAATAAAATTTAATTATATAATGTAATTATTTTACTTTGTAATAACTCTTTTTAATGACACAATATATGTTAACTTTGTAAAATTATTTAACAAAATACAAATCACCAAAATGATTTGAAGGTGAAATAATTATTTGAAAATAAAAATATAAAATTATTTACAAACACGCAATGACAATAACACGCACAAACACACACTGTTTTATATATATACACATTATTTTACTTTGTGATTAAAATTATACTTAATAATATAAATTAAAATAATAATAATAAAATGTTTTCATGTTCTTCAAAATTAATTTAAAATATTTAATGACTTTCTTCATTGATAAAATATCCATCAGTGCACAATTCTCCACACCACAAACTGTCAAACACATTTTGCCAACAATCATACACTCGCTCACATCCTTCTCTTCACTCTCTGAGGCAGCTGTCTCCAAAGTCATCCTTTCAATCATCCTACTACTTGTCTGCTTGATCCTATTCCATCTCATCTCCTTTAAGCCATTTCTCCATCAGTTGTAGCTACACTCACATCATTAACAACATAGTTTAAATATTGAATCGCTACATTATATTTTCAGTGGTTATCGCCCTGATAAGACATGTAAATATGTTGTGGCACTGTCATGCATTCAGTAATGATTAACATTAGCAAACTTTAGCGATTTATTTTTTTGATCTTTGAATAATATTAAATATGAAGTAAATATGAACACACGATTGAATGTAACATAAAACAAATGATTACTTTACATTAAAATCCTTATTAATACCAAAAATTCTTACATTCTTTTTGTTCGCTTTGGCAGTCATGCTGTCACTGTAGCCAGTTTTAGCTGAGGTAATTCTCATACCCCTTCGTTTGAAGTGTGGTCCCAAAAATCTTTGTTTGAAGGCCTCTCTGGCCCTTTCCCCTACCCCTCCAACCACAAGAGAATTGAGACACCCCTACCCCTTCACGTGAATGCGAAACTGTGGGTTAGGGGTAAGTGTAGGGACTATGGGGTAGAAATGGGATTTGGCCTTGAAGACTTCAAAATACTGAGCATGAATACTTTCATTGGGCACAACTTTGCCTCATTCACAGTGTGTTTGGGATCGTTGTCATGTTGAAAAATACACATCTGATCTTCAGCTATATCCTCCATACTTGGATATGTTGTTTAGCAGGATTCTCAAGTAGTGGTCTATTTTCAAAGTGCTGGCAACTTTGTAAATCCTTCCAACAACTGCTGCAGACATGCATCACCAATACCGTTAAATGTCCTTGCCGTGTTTAATGGTGCCATGCATGCATTTGTTTTATCCTCCTGAGACCCAGAAAAAAAGTTTTGTGAATTTAGTATTTTTTCATGTCATTACATTGTTTAGAGCACAGGAAAAAAAATTTAAATAAGAATTTTGAAAAATTATATTTTATTCATATGTTATGCTATGTCCTCTGTAGAGGACACTCCATTTAATAATAATAATAATAAAAAGACCCCATAACATTTTCCTGAGATGTTGATTTATGACATACAGTTGAAAAATTAGTCAGATTTAAATGATAATTACAAAATATTATCATATTTCCATAAGAGTGTTACATTTGATCACTAAATTAATGTCAGCCATTTTTGAAGACCAAGGGGAGGGAGTGGTCATGGTGAAACTTCCAAACATTTGGTATCTTGGAAAAGCCCTGAATATGCTCTGTACAGGACATCAGACTTAAAAATGTGGCATGTATAGTCTCAGAGAAATTCACTAAAATCAGGGTCTCAGGAGGATAAAAACACTTCAGTCATGTCAGATGAACATACCTGACACCAGTCTTTCACACTTCAATCCTTATTTTCTTTGGCAAATGCAAGTTGCGTTTTAAAGTAGATACATCTAATAAATGGTTTCTTTACTGACACATAAGCTCTCAATTTGGCCTCTTGTATACAGTTCAAGATGTAAAATGCAGGTTTCTCGCAATTACACATCTAATCCAGGTCTTTAGAAGCTATTTTGAGGTGGTCCCACATTCAGATGACTTTGCTTTGTAATAATTTTGTGGACATTGTGACCATTCACCTCCAGCACATGAACAATATCCAAAACCAACTGACCAGATATAACCAATTTAACAATATCCTCCTTGCTTGCAGGACAGCTACTTACATCTGGCCACTCCTTACCTGGTTAAAAAAATAACTTGATTTTTAAAAGTCAACACATTTGTGCTAACTGAATATAACATTTTGTCTGTCAAACATAATGTACACAATACATGGTAGTATTTACGAGAAGCAAAGGTCGAGGGATTATGCATTTCCTGGAAAACCCACAATACCTGAGGTTTTGATTGTCATTACTTTCCAAGCAAGAGAAAATGGGAGTCTAAGCGGCTTCAACATGCTGACTATCTGTGACCGTAACATACTTAAAATATAACGCACGTGAGAATAAATTTGTTCTTCACTCACTGAAATTGACAGGTGATTTTAATTTTTTATTTTAAATAAAATGTTGCAGAAAAAAGTTACATTTCATGAAAAATGTAACGTAATTGCATTACTCGCATATACACACAAATGTATTGGAGCGAAGAGTAAAAGTTGCAAATGTCTTTTATAGTCAGTAAAACTCTAAAGTAGCCAAAAAGATACTTAAATGCAATAACTAATTACATTTATTTGAAAAATGTACACCCCTGATGTTTCAAATAAAATAACAAAAAAATATAAATCAATCAATCGATAAATTAAAAGCAAAAATTGTTGGTAACACTTTTGTTTAGTGACCAGTTCTCGCTATTAACTAGTTGCTTATTAGCATTCATATTACTGACACATTGGCTATTTATTGGTACTTAAGCACATATTAAAGCCTTATTCTGCATGAACATATTTTAGATCTCTTAATCCTGCCCCATACCTAAATTTTACTAACTATTAATAAGCAGCAAATTAGGAGTTTATTAGTTAGTAGTTAATTAATAGTGGGAATTGGTCCCCAAACTAAAGTGTGACAAAATTGTCATTAGATGAAAGAAATATTGATTTAATCATCTGAATGGCTGTTTCCAGGCGTCAAGGTCATAGACGCCCCGTAGAAATGACACTGTGAGTATTGCAGTGAACACAGACAACTACATGGAAAATTTCTTCTTCCTTCTATAGTCTGACTGGTTTTTATGGAAGCCCGTTTCCGCCACTGAATAAAAAAATAAAATAAGGTAATTGCGACTTTTTATCTCACAATTCTGACTTTTTTTCTCACAATTCTGAGATATAAAGTCGCAATTCTGACTTTTTTTCTCGCAATTCTGAGATATAAAGTCGCAATTCTGAGATATAAAGTCGCAATTCTGAGATATAAACTCGCAATTCTGACTTTTTTTCTCAGAATTCTGAGATATAAAGTCGCAATTCTGAGATATAAAGTCGCAATTCTGACTTTTTTTCTCAGAATTCTGAGATATAAAGTCGCAATTCTGACTTTTTTTCTCAGAATTCTGAGATATAAAGTCGCAATTCTGAGATATAAAGTCGCAATTCTGACTTTTTTTCTCGCAATTCTGAGATATAAAGTCGCAATTCTGAGATATAAAGTCGCAATTCTGAGATATAAACCGCAATTCTGAGATATAAACTCGCAATTCTGACTTTTTTTCTCAGAATTCTGAGATATAAAGTCGCAATTCTGACTTTTTTCTCAGAATTCTGAGATATAAAGTCGCAATTCTGAGATATAAACTCGCAATTCTGACTTTTTTTCTCAGAATTCTGAGATATAAACTCGCAATTCTGAGATATAAAGTCGCAATTCTGACTTTTTTTCTCAGAATTCTGAGATATAAAGTCGCAATTCTGAGATATAAACTCGCAATTCTGAGATATAAAGTCGCAATTCTGACTTTTTTTCTCAGAATTCTGAGATATAAAGTCGCAATTCTGACTTTTTTCTCAGAATTCTGAGATATAAAGTCAATTCTGAGATATAAACTCGCAATTCTGAGATATAAACTCGCAATTCTGACTTTTTTTCTCAGAATTCTGAGATATAAAGTCGCAATTCTGAGATATAAAGTCGCAATTCTGAGATATAAACTCGCAATTCTGACTTTTTTTCTCAGAATTCTGAGATATAAAGTCGCAATTCTGACTTTTTTCTCAGAATTCTGAGATATAAAGTCGCAATTCTGAGATATAAAGTCGCAATTCTGAGATATAAACTCGCAATTCTGACTTTTTTTCTCAGAATTCTGAGATATAAAGTCGCAATTCTGAGATATAAACTCGCAATTCTGACTTTTTTTCTCAGAATTCTGAGATATAAAGTCGCAATTCTGAGATATAAACTCGCAATTCTGACTTTTTTTCTCAGAATTCTGAGATATAAACTCAATTCTGAGATATAAAGTCAATTCTGAGATATAAAGTCGCAATTCTGAGATATAAACCGCAATTCTGACTTTTTTCTCAGAATTCTGAGATATAAACTGCAATTCTGACTTTTTTCTCAGAATTCTGAGATATGAACTCGCAATTCTGAGATATAAACTGCAATTCTGACTTTTTTCTCAGAATTCTGAGATATAAACTCGCAATTCTGAGATATAAAGTCGCAATTCTGAGATATAAACTCAATTCTGAGATATAAACTCACAATTCTGACTTTTTTCTCAGAATTCTGACTTCTTTTCTCAGAATTGTGAGATATAAAGTCAATTCTGAGATATAAACTCACAATTCTGACTTTTTTCTCAGAATTCTGACTTCTTTTCTCAGAATTGTGAGATATAAAGTCGCAATTCTGAGATATAAACTACAATTCTGACTTTTTTTCGCAATTCTGACTTTTTTTTCTCAGAATTCTGAGATATAAACTCGCAATTCTGACTTTTTTTCTCAGAATTCTGAGATATAAAGTCGCAATTCTGAGATATAAAGTCGCAATTCTGAGATATAAACTCGCAATTCTGAGATATAAACTCGCAATTCTGAGATATAAACTCGCAATTCTGAGATATAAACTCGCAATTCTGAGATATAAACTTCGCAATTCTGACTTTTTTCTCAGAATTCTGAGATATAAAGTCGCAATTCTGAGATATAAAGTCGCAATTCTGAGATATAAAGTCGCAATTCTGAGATATAAACTACGCAATTCTGAGATATAAACCGCAATTCTGACTTTTTTCTCAGAATTCTGAGATATAAAGTCGCAATTCTGACTTTTTTCTCAGAATTCTGAGATATAAAGTCGCAATTCTGAGATATAAACTCATAATTCTGACTTTTTTCTCAGAATTCTGAGATATAAACTCATAATTCTGACTTTTTTTCTCAGAATTCTGAGATATAAACTCGCAATTCTGACTTTTTTTCTCAGAATTCTGAGATATAAAGTCGCAATTCTGAGATATAAACTCGCAATTCTGACTTTTTTTCTCAGAATTCTGAGATATAAAGTCGCAATTCTGACTTTTTTTCTCAATTCTGAGATATAAAGTCGCAATTCTGAGATATAAACTAATTCTGACTTTTTTCTCAATTCTGAGATATAAAGTCGCAATTCTGAGATATAAAGTCGCATTCTGACTTTTTTTCTCGCAATTCTGAGATATAAAGTCGCAATTCTGAGATATAAAGTCGCAATTCTGAGATATAAAGTCGCAATTCTGACTTTTTTTCTCGCAATTCTGAGATATAAAGTCGCAATTCTGAGATATAAACTTCAATTCTGACTTTTTTCTCGCAATTCTGAGATATAAACTCGCAATTCTGACTTTTTTTTCTTGCAATTCTGAGATATAAACTAATTCTGACTTTTTTTCTTGCAATTCTGAGATATAAACTCGCAATTCTGACTTTTTTTTCTTGCAATTCTGAGATATAAACCGCAATTCTGAGATATAAAGTCGCAATTCTGAGATATAAAGTCGCAATTCTGACTTTTTTTTCTGCAATTCTGAGATATAAAGTCGCAATTCTGAGATATAAACTCAATTCTGACTTTTTTTCTCGCAATTCTGAGATATAAACTAATTCTGACTTTTTTTTCTTGCAATTCTGAGATATAAACTCATAATTCTGACTTTTTTTCTTGCAATTCTGAGATATAAACTCGCAATTCTGACTTTTTTTCTTGCAATTCTGAGATATAAAGTCACAATTCTGAGATATAAAGTCGCAATTCTGACTTTTTTTCTCGCATAATTCTGAGATATAAACTACAATTCTGAGATATAAACTCGCAATTCTGACTTTTTTTTTCTTGCAATTCTGAGATATAAACTCGCAATTCTGAGATATAAACTACGCAATTCTGACTTTTTTTCTTGCAATTCTGAGATATAAAGTCGCAATTCTGAGATATAAAGTCGCATAATTCTGACTTTTTTTTCTCGCAATTCTGAGATATAAAGTCGCAATTCTGAGATATAAACTACGCAATTCTGACTTTTTTTCTCGCAATTCTGAGATATAAAGTCGCAATTCTGAGATATAAACTTCATAATTCTGACTTTTTTTTCGCAATTCTGAGATATAAAGTCGCAATTCTGAGATATAAACTGCAATTCTGACTTTTTTTCTTGCAATTCTGAGATATAAAGTCGCAATTCTGAGATATAAAGTCGCAATTCTGAGATATAAACTCGCAATTCTGAGATATAAACTCGCAATTCTGAGATATAAACTCAATTCTGACTTTTTTCTCAGAATTCTGAGATATAAAGTCGCAATTCTGAGATATAAAGTCGCAATTCTGAGATATAAAGTCGCAATTCTGAGATATAAACTCGCAATTCTGAGATATAAACTGCAATTCTGACTTTTTTCTCAGAATTCTGAGATATAAAGTCGCAATTCTGACTTTTTTCTCAGAATTCTGAGATATAAAGTCGCAATTCTGAGATATAAACTCGCAATTCTGACTTTTTTTCTCAGAATTCTGAGATATAAACTCGCAATTCTGACTTTTTTTCTCAGAATTCTGAGATATAAAGTCGCAATTCTGACTTTTTTCTCAGAATTCTGAGATATAAAGTCGCAATTCTGAGATATAAACTGCAATTCTGACTTTTTTTCTCAGAATTCTGAGATATAAAGTCGCAATTCTGACTTTTTTCTCGCAATTCTGAGATATAAAGTCGCAATTCTGAGATATAAACTCGCAATTCTGAATTTTTTTCTCGCAATTCTGAGATATAAAGTCGCAATTCTGAGATATAAAGTCGCAATTCTGACTTTTTTTCTCGCAATTCTGAGATATAAAGTCGCAATTCTGAGATATAAAGTCGCAATTCTGAGATATAAAGTCGCAATTCTGACTTTTTTTCTCGCAATTCTGAGATATAAAGTCGCAATTCTGAGATATAAACTCGCAATTCTGATTTTTTTTCTCGCAATTCTGAGATATAAACTCGCAATTCTGACTTTTTTTTCTTGCAATTCTGAGATATAAACTCAATTCTGACTTTTTTTTTCTTGCAATTCTGAGATATAAACTCGCAATTCTGACTTTTTTTTTCTTGCAATTCTGAGATATAAACTCGCAATTCTGAGATATAAAGTCGCAATTCTGAGATATAAAGTCGCAATTCTGACTTTTTTTCTCGCAATTCTGAGATATAAAGTCGCAATTCTGAGATATAAACTCGCAATTCTGATTTTTTTTCTCGCAATTCTGAGATATAAACTCGCAATTCTGACTTTTTTTTTCTTGCAATTCTGAGATATAAACTCGCAATTCTGACTTTTTTTTCTTGCAATTCTGAGATATAAACTCGCAATTCTGACTTTTTTTTTCTTGCAATTCTGAGATATAAAGTCACAATTCTGAGATATAAAGTCGCAATTCTGACTTTTTTTCTCGCAATTCTGAGATATAAACTCGCAATTCTGAGATATAAACTCGCAATTCTGACTTTTTTTCTCGCAATTCTGAGATATAAACTCGCAATTCTGAGATATAAACTCGCAATTCTGACTTTTTTTTTCTTGCAATTCTGAGATATAAAGTCGCAATTCTGAGATATAAAGTCGCAATTCTGACTTTTTTTTTCTCGCAATTCTGAGATATAAAGTCGCAATTCTGAGATATAAACTCGCAATTCTGACTTTTTTTTCTCGCAATTCTGAGATATAAAGTCGCAATTCTGAGATATAAACTCGCAATTCTGACTTTTTTTCTCGCAATTCTGAGATATAAAGTCGCAATTCTGAGATATAAACTCGCAATTCTGACTTTTTTTTTCTTGCAATTCTGAGATATAAAGTCGCAATTCTGAGATATAAAGTCGCAATTCTGAGATATAAAGTCGCAATTCTGACTTTTTTTCTCGCAATTCTGAGATATAAACTCGCAATTCTGAGATATAAAGTCGCAATTCTGACTTTTTTTCTCGCAATTCTGAGATATAAACTCGCAATTCTGAGATATAAACTAGCAATTGCGACTTTTTATCTCGCAATTGTGACTCTTTTTCTCGCAATTGCGAGTTTGTATCTCACAACTCTGACTTTCTCGCACAATAGGAAACCACTCTCCGTGTAAGGCTTTGCAGTGCTTTGTTCAATTTGCACTATCAAAATGAACTAGATGAATGCTGCGTCTGAATATGATTTTTGAACAAACATACAAATGACTAATTATTCTCCATTTCTGTGTTTTGCGCTCGCGGTTGGGCAGGGTGCGGGAGGGGGGACGGCGCGCACAGCTTTCAGACAGAAATATTCTTCATTTCTTTATATTTCTGAGTTTGAGGCAGCTTCTATCGCGTTATTTTAACAACAGCTGTCAAGTAAAGAGCGTATTATTGTAACATGAGAGTGAATATATGAATGCACGCAGGTGGATTTCCTTCACTCTCGCATAAAATGTTCTTGCTCTAGAATTATCTTATCTCCTATATTTAATGTTGTAAGATATCGACCAAGCAAGACATCCCCGATGAAAATTGTAAATAAATTAAGGATTTTTCTGTTTTAATCAAGTATGTGTTTAATGCATTTCAAAATATATAGTACATTACATATACGTACATATACCTTAGAATACATATAAACACAACAAGCAGTAGCCCAAAAAGACAATTATTGAACAGTATAAAATCCATCCCCACTCATCCACACTTTATTAGTTACAGAAAACCTATGCTGGGTTTCCAGCTGTGACAATTTCTGCAAAGCACATACTATTGCCTAGAAGCAGCAGTTGCATTTATGCAGACAGAACAGTTTTTATTATAATAAACAGAACATGTTTTTATTGTAATATTACCTTACCAAACAAATAAACCAAAAATTTTTTTTTTTGCAGAAACTGTAGAAATACATCCAACAATAAATACACCAAAGTATGTTAATTAGCTGATCTGATCTGATCAAATCTCATCTGATTTCACAAGTTGGTAGTTGACCTTTGATCCCCTGGATTTGTAGACCATCATTCCACACACCATGGCAACTACTGCCATGACACATCCAGCCACAAAAACAAGGTTCAGGTTCAGGCTTGGGCTGATGGCCTCTGGAAATGAATAAGGGACATTATCAGTTAAAACCTCATCTTTTGATTGCACAATCCGCATGAACGACCAAATTAGGACGTACCAGTAAGTGATGCGCTCCTCCTCAGCCGCAGGGGTCCCTGTGAGACGAAGTGGCTTCCGGTCTGAATGGCAGCTTCTCTTTTGTGAACGTGTGAGGATGGTGCGACTTGTGTGCCGTTGGTGCAGCCCTGAGCACAGCGTGTGTTGGGATTGTTGGCTTGACAGATGATAATGGAGCAGCTGATAAACACCTAGAGAGAGAAAGAGTGATGGTTCAAAAAACATATTCAGTATTCCAGTAAAAAAAATACATGTCACACTTTTCTATGTGTTTGTCCATCCTTACCTGGTCATATTGTCCAATAAATTTGAAGGCCTCCATACTGAACTTGACATTGGGCTGGTGACTTGTGTAGATGTTAACAGTTTCATCAACCCCGCATCTGACATTGACATATTGGATAGGATTAATTTAATGAAAAGTGGCACAGCTGTCAAAGCATTTCATTGGATACATTAAGAGATATTTTGTATATGTGTATGTCTTGAGTTAGCATGCTAATTGATTAGCCCACCAAGTTAACATGCTATACTAACTGCATTGAAGAACTGTTTAATTAGGACTTAGGTACAATAGGAAAGTGTACAGATATGTTCTGATCAGACATTACAAAAACGTCCCAATAAGCTCTGACAGTAATCAGATGTTGCACAACATTAGATGTCTAAAAATATCTGTTGTTGAATTGCAACTTTGCAATAAATGATTCTGACTTAATTTGAAAGGTGCAATATGTTAATAACGTCCCAGGTTACGTATGTAACCATGGTTTCCTGAAGGGAACGAGACGCTGCGTCGAGACGCTATGGGAACGCTTTCAGCGTGACCACGCTCTGAACCACGTGTGTAATCTGTCCAATGGATGGGCGAGACGTCATGGGCGGGTGACATCAGAGCCCAGAAAGCTTAAAAGCACGTGTGGTGGAA
Organism: Onychostoma macrolepis; assembly: GCF_012432095.1. Taxonomy (NCBI): domain Eukaryota; kingdom Metazoa; phylum Chordata; class Actinopteri; order Cypriniformes; family Cyprinidae; genus Onychostoma; species Onychostoma macrolepis. Next base: position 24,858,546 of record NC_081178.1, read on the forward strand.
CCGGCATCAGCTTCAAGGAATGAAACAAGCGCTCACAGGGATGCTGGAAGTTTGGCCTCGAGACGCAGCGTCTCGTTCCCTTCGGGGAACCATGGTTACATACGTAACCTGGGACGTTCCCCTTCAGGAACTCGAGCTGCATCGAGACGCTATGGGAACGAGGTGCCCAAACCGCCAGACTTTCAAATCCCTGCCTAGTGTGGATGGAGCACAGCTAGGGCGAGAGAACAGAAGAGCCAGGGGTGGCTTGCATATCTGGGTCATAGAACCTGCAAAGTTTAGGGGCGTGGACCATCCCACGGCATTGCAGATGTCCTGCAATGGAACACCTGCCAAGAAGGCCTTGGAGGCCGCCATACTCCTAGTTGAATGAGCCTTGACCCCAAGAGGCGAGGGGAGATCAGAGGACTCGTAGGCAATGCAAATGGCATCCACAATCCACCGACTGAGGGTCTGCTTAGTAGCAGGCAGACCCCTCTTAGGGGGACCATAGCATACCAGCAGTCACCCGCCTGTGATGTCTCGCCCATCCATTGGACAGATTACACACGTGGTTCAGAGCACGGTCACGCTGAAGGCATTCCCATTGCGTCTCGACGCAGCTCGAGTTCCTGAAGTGGAACTGTCCATTAAGCAGGCTATTCAAACTGTTTCCTGTGCTATGCATAAACTTGACCAATTTAAATTGAAACATCAATGTATAAAACATATGGCTTGGTATTGATGTGGAGTGATTCTTACCCATTTCTGATGATAGGATAAGAGATGGGATAATTGGGATTATCATAGGGTGTAGCTACACAGGACTCAAGGAAGACCTCAGTGTTTTGCACGACATTGACTGGGGCGATCTCCATGTAGATCGCTTCTCCAACTTTGTACTCCAGTGGGTAGGTGTTGGAATTTCTTATGTTTCTGAAACTACCAGACTGAAAAAACTCAAACTGATAGCTGAATGAGCCGAAACCTCTCTCGGTGAAGTTGACAGCTGGTCTGTGAGCATCAAACCTTGTGGTGATGCTGCTCTTTTTCTGGTACTTGCACATAACTTCAATTTCGAATACATTTTTCCTGGTTATGATGTGGTTTGGATTATCGAAGGTAACAATTGTGTTCTTGAAGAGGAGATGTTCAACAGTCTCCTACAGAGAAACAAGTATAAAAGTAGTTTTAATGCAGTGAAAGATTTTATTATTTAAATCTATTAAAACCCTTTGAACTCCTTACTTCAATCTGAGTACCGCATCCACTTAGAGAGAAAGTTGTAAACACATGTGTGCTATTGGAAGAAACTGCACAGGAAGCATTGTTGTTCAGCCGCAAGTGATCTCCATGAATACCCGAAATAGTGGCTCTTTCTATTGACACTGACATTGTGTCCTTAGTGCAACTCACTTGTGCTCTTGGACCTTGAACAAATACAGAACAATTGTAAGAATATAGATATATAAACATCCATTTGCTTCAAGGACACTACAGAACTATTGAAGAATTAAACAACCCAAGCTCATTAGAAATCCCTTATGCTGCCGATCTATCCCAACATATGCATGTATATACCTGTACATACATTTTACTGCATGTAAAATGAATGCTAGTGACAGTAAAACACCATCAAATTTTGTTACTATTTACACAAATAATGATTACAGTAATCAATAATGATTATTGATGAATAAAGGCTTAATTATGCATGGTTTCTTGCACAATACTCTGTTATGACCTCAAAAACTTTTACCATAGCAAATGATTTGTAAAATAATACATTTTGATGTTTGTATCACCTAACCAGGTCCGTATGTATGGCTTTTCTGATATTGCAAACTTGCTCAGTAGCCCACCTGGTACAACATTGTACTTGTGTTGCAAAGCACTCTGGTCCAGTGAAACATGAGTCACAACACTTCATAAAAGAGCTCAAAGCTCAAATGGCATGGTTGCTTCAGCAAATATGTTTTCTTCTCACATTTTCTTTTGTTAACACTATTTGATTAGGTTTGTGGTCATGTATGTCAACAATGACGTCGTTATCCACATCAACAATGAAAAAGGTTTTGCAGAAATGTAGGCAGTATATTTACAATGATCCTGGGTTGGAAGTAAAACTAATGGTAAGATGAATTACAATGAACACTATAAATTACCTGCAGCCTCCACCACAACAATTACACACCTCATCTCAGATTGATAGTTCCTAGACCTAAAATAATATGAAGATTAATTAGCTTAATTTTGATATGGCACATTTTTATTGAATTAATAATAAATTAATTTGTGTAATCATACCCATATTGTGCCTCTGCAATGAAGCAAATTGGAAAATGTTGGCCATAATTCTCTGACGTTGGTGTCCAGTTGATCACATGCTCCCCAGTGGTGGTGGTCTCCTTCGTGCTGTTCAGAGGTCCACTAAAGACCACGTCTGTGATGCTAAAAAAATATCCATAGATATATATATATATATATATATAATGACATCCAATGAAATGCACATGTATTGGTTTTGAAACTTAACTAACATTAACTATTTATAGTGAAGATCTAGTTTTTTAACATTTTTGACTCCAACCACTGCCCACAATAAAAAAAGGTCCTTATGAAACTTCGTCGACATGGGAATAGAATTCTATTACATTCTTTTGGCAGTGAATGTTTTGAGTGTGTTTTTCTAGGAGTGGGCAGATTTTGAAAAAATTCTGGGTTGGAAATTGTCACTGGTTTTGTTTTATTTTTTTACATTTTGATAAGTTAGAATTTATCTGAGGCTCCCTAGTTGAGAACCACTGATCTAGATTGACCCAGTTTGTGCTCAGAGGAAACTTGTGTTGAAGAACTTGATCAATCTAGTTTGTTCTTAGAAGGAAGCGTGAACCATTAACGTTAAAGATGTAGATTGAGCTCAGAAGGAAGTATGAAGATCTAATTTGGTCTAGTCCAGAATTATACAAATCAATGTCTGGAAGAATTTAGTTCCAACCTAAATTAAACTTCCAGGCAAGTGTGATTGAACTGGTTAAAGCTAAACTTAGCAGGATATTCGCTCTCTAGGAGCAGGATTGGACATCCCTGAGATAGATTGACACAGTTTGTGCTCAGAGGAAAGTTATGAACTACTTCAGTCTAGTTTCTCTCAGAAAGAAGTGTGAACTAGAGACCTGTGCGGGACAAATTTTTCAGTCCCGCTACCGCCCGCTCCCGCAAGATTCTGTCCCGTGCCCACCCGCTCCCGCAGAAATATATCTTATCTGGTCCCACTCCCGCCCGCAGCATTCATGTTTTGTCCCACTCCCGCCCGCAAAAGCCTGCATAAAAGTAATCTATATAGATTTTTTTTTCAGTACATTGAAGAAATTTACATGAAATGGTTCTGTAACATTTCCTAAGCTCCACAACATCCCAGCACAAACGCTCCCAATAAAATATTTGTTATTTAGGACAATGAGCAATTATTTTTGCACAATGAATCTTTCACAATGTCTACACTTCGTGAGCACGCGATTTCAGCACTGTGGTGAGTGGATTCTAACTTGATCACCTCTGATTGGCCATTGCGTTCCAGAAATCAACAGCTGAGGCTGTGATTGGCTACATTGCGCCACCCTTTAAACACGTGTTATAAATAGAAACTGCCTAGCTTGCGCATGATAATCATTTTAATGTTAATATTGGTTGTTCTTTTTGCTTTTGGGCAACAGAGAAATAACAATTTATATGTTTTAGACATTTTATGTTTAGATCACTTCTATTTTGTGGGAGTCCCGTGAATAATTTTATTCTCCCGCATCCCGTACACACACACGAGACTCTTCCCGCCCGCACCCACACTCGCCCATCAAGAGTTGTCCCACGCCACACCCTGTTGCGTTGGGTCCCGCGGGAGTGCAGGTCTCTAGTGGGAACCGTTAAGTTGAGGATCTAGATTGAGTTTAGAGGGTAGTTTGAAGATCTAGTCTGGTCTAGTCCATGGGTGTCCAAACCTGTTCCTAGAGTGCCACTGTCCTACAGAGTTTAGCTCCAAGCTTCATTAAACACACCTAGACCAGCTAATCAAGGTTTTCAGACTAAATAGAAACTTGCAGACATGTGTGTTGGAGCTGCTTGGAGATAAACTCTACAAGATGTTGGCCCTTCCTGAGCAGGATTGGACACCCCTGGTCCAGAGAAAAGTGTTTACAGTTATCGGACATTTCCATCATACTTTGAGTAGGTTGCAGTAGCCTTTACTCTGAACTCCAGTTCTTGATTGACACGAGCCTGTAGATGTTCTCCGTGATGAGGTGTTGGGTGGAGGAACCGAGGTAGATATTCACCCTGGATGCAAGATGGTGCAGGAGCCTCCACTATAACCAAAGCATAATATAAAGGTTGTGGCAGAACATCACAATTAATAGACTGATTTCAGCACTGAATACTACCTTCAACAGAAAACTGGAGAGGTATTTTGCTCAACGGTGGATTGGAGGATGCATTAAAAAAGGGGGTTCTGACTGCCGCGGCCATGGCAGTGTAGTTTAAAGTTATGTTCTGGGTGGGATAGTCCTCCATGACCAGCTCAAATGCATAAACACCACGTGAAGCGTTAACAGAGTATGACAGAGTACAGGTGCTCTGAAAAGAAGAAAGAAATGAACTGAGAAGTTAATTAATCTTGGTATATTCATTAGCAACCATGTCAGCATGTGGAAGAATAAAATGAAACACTTCTTTTTTTTTGTATAATGGTCAGTTAACTGTATATTTCAATGTTGACCATGGCAGCATACATGATTGTACATTATTCCTCACCTGGTTCAAAGTGAATCCTGCATGTTGGTTGCACATTCCACACTCATTTGCAGAGAAAAGTCCATATCTGCACCTGACCTGGTCTTTATCTGGATCACAGGACAAAAGATTGTAGTTCCTGGCGCAGTTCTGAGGAATTCTAGAATCAATCCAAAAAAAAAATCATCTTGAAATGAGTTTAGGTACACAGGCTCCAAGAAGTACTTGAACAATTAAGTCACATTTAAAATGCATGAATGCTATTGCATCACATTACAAAGTACCGATCCAAATTATGCTTGAGCTTTTCTCAGAACTGACTTTTATACTTTTCTAAAACGTTTTTGTTATTACTTTTTACCAGCTGGTCCAACGGTTAGGATTACTGGGTCAAAATCAATGGCAACTGTAGGATAAATCAGATTTGTTTCTTAAAGAGAAATGTAGAAAGGTGTTTTTTTTTTGGTTTGTTTGTTTTTGTTTCTTTACTAATTATTATTATTATTATTATTATTATAGCTGGGTGCTATGCTCCTTCAGTTATGTACAAGCATAATGCTCCGGAGCCTGTCCTGTGACTGTTATGACTTGAGTTGGCGATGCTCCTCTCATATGGAGGGTCTTTTTCTATGAGATATGCCATTCCCAATTCGCATGTGCTCTGAGCATGTGCACTTCCTCAGACTGAATTAAGTAACTGCTTCCTGAGCATATCACAGACACATAGCGCTCCTAGGCCTGTCTAGGAAGCAGCCCCAGTAACCCCATAGCAACGGTGCTTCTGAAATCCATGGTATGGTAAGTGCACATGCTGAGCTTCTGTGCACTTTCTAAAATCCACATCGTGGTAAGTGTGCACTCTAGGCCCCTTGCGCACTTTTCTAAAATTCTGTATGGTACAGGTAACGCACTGCCAGCCTCGTACCCTTTCTCTGAGTTGGTTCCCTTTTTCATCGCGACCGCTAGAGGACGCAGTTTGAAATTCCCTCGGAAGGGAACGTCTCAGGTTACGTAGAAAGGTGTTTTGCCTGAAAATGGAACGAGATACTGCGTCCTCTAAAAGCTTCGCCATGCTTCGGACGCGAGATTCAGACAAAGAAGCGGATGACGTATTCTCCCGGCGCCCTTTTATACTGTGGTCGCGCCGGTAGTGACGTCATAGGCTGTCGCCAGCCAAAGTTATTGTCGTGTTTAGATGTATGCTTCAGACACCAGCCACACTGAAGGCATTCCCCATAGCGACCGCTGGAGGACGCATTGTCTCGTTCCCTTCTCAGGGAACCATGGTTACATACGTAACCTGAGACGTTTTAAGCAAAATTGACACAGACCATCTTCAGATTGTCCTAACATAAAGTTAGCAAAAGCATTTTGATAGAAATAACCATTTTTGAATAACGCACAAATTAATTTGACGAAGAACTCGCCAAAGTGGACATGATCTCCTTAACGCTTTATCATGTTCAGACCAAACTTGAGTTTTTTTCATGACAACCATGTCCATTACCCGCACAGTTTTGGCACAGTGCCATCTATTGGTCAGGAGATATGAAAAATGCCAAAATGTATCTAAGCATGTTTTTCTGCAATTCTGTCATATTGGCACCAATCTATATGTGTGTCATCATCACCCCTAGTTAACCACAAACCACATCAATTTGGGAGCAGTGCCACCTATTGGTCACAAGTGATAAATCTTTTGGGGTGAAATAATATCTGAAAATGTCTATAATTGCTCAAGGCTCTTAAAATGCTTGAACACCGGTAATTGCTGACTGCAGCTATATTCATTATTATTATTATTATTATAAAAATGGAAACAAATGACAAATTATGAAATATACAAATAAAAATATATTTAAATAATTATTAGCATTGTAATATAATGGTTAGATTGGAAGGATTTTAAGGATTCTAATATATGTATTTTTTATTGTGTAAATGTAAATTTTCTTTAAATAGTCTTCTTTTTTTAAAATCCACATTTATTCATAAAAGTATAAATTGGACTAAAAATTTGTTTAAATTATTTAAAAAAAATAATCTGAATGGAGGTTGCACATTTCTTTAAATAGCATACAGACAAAGAGGAGTTTCAGTAGTGCAGCCAGAAAAATCTTTTGATGAAGAAACGTATTTTACCTTACAATGGGAAGTGTGGTGGCGACTGGAGATCTGTTGGGTTTAGAGGTGTCAGATCTCTCTCCAAGGTCAATATGTGTGAGAAGTCTCCAGTTTCCACCATTTGAAACTGTGTTATAGATCCAGCAGCAACTACTTTTTCTGTTGACACATGCATAGACTTGTCATTTAGTTTGCAATAAATTGTATATTATTTACAGTGCTATTAGATTATAGTAAATTAGATTAGTCTGAATAAGTGTGCTTACTGCAGCTGAAATGGGCTGTTGTTGGAGACGGTTCTTGTCATCACTCCCTCAGTCTGGCACCAGCCACCACCATTGGGACTGTTGTCCAAACGACCGCTCACATAAGTGCTTCTACTGCCACAATTTCCAGACCCACAAAACCAGGAATCACTTGTATCACAGCTATGATAGGCCTCCTTGAAGCGGATATCCACCTGAAAAAAATACATTTGTCAGTAACTTCACAAAAATAAATCTGGATTAGATACAGATTGATAAACCTAAAAATCTTATTACTGTCATTCAAAGTCTGATACAACACTCCTTAATCATCCTTAATTGTTCCTTCATAGATACAATTATCATCAACATTTAGGAACAAAATGGCAGATTACTTTATCTTACTACGGTTAATTTCATAATTACTATCTTATGTATAATAAATAATATTTTGACACGCTTTACTTAATTTGACAAAATTACTGCCAGAATGGAAATTAAACACAATTTAAATATTATGTGATATTTATAAAAAATTATCAGAATATAAAGTTATCAAATTGAATTCTATACACCTAAAACCATACATACACACTATGGTAAAAAGTTTGGAATAATTAAAAAATGTTATGTTAATGACCAATGCTGAATTTATTTGACCAGAAATAAAGTAAAAAGGTCACTTTGTAAAATATTATTACTAATTGTAATATAGTGTAAGTATTATCATATAAAATAATGATACTCTATTTTAATATATTTTAAAATGTGATTTGTTCTTTTGATCAATCTTTAATGCTTCTTTAACTGTATACATTTTTTATTCTGTTATATAGAATAATTAAAATATTAATATTATTTGTATTACTCTAATGATAGTGTATCACGGTTTCCACGAAATATGAAGCAGCACAACTGTTTTGAACATTGATAATAATCAGAAATGTTTCTTGAGCTGCACATCAGTATATTGGAATGATTTCTGAAGGATCGTGACACTGAAGACTGGAGTAATGATTTATCTTTATCTTTATGATTTGATCACAGGAATAAACTGTAATAATATTTCACAATATTACATTATTTTATCAAATAAATGCAGCCATGGTGAGCATAAGAAACTTATTTAAAAAGCATTAAACTTTTGACCAGTAGTATATATACTGTATATATAGTTTTAGTTAGTTTTAATCAGAATCCTCTTAAAAAGTGCCGATAGCTGAATAAGTATAATAAAGGTCTCACCCTATAGGATCCATCAGGATTCTTTCTTGGGTCGAAGGTCATTGTTCCTCCATAGTAGTGTGAGGCTGAGACTGTGGAGGCCAGCAGCAGCAGAGCTGAGAGCAGAGCAGAGACAGACATGATGATGCTCATGAATGAGATCTGACTGCTGATCGCCGTGCAAAACTCCTTTATAAAGACTTGATGGAGGAAGTCATCTAAAAAAAACAAAAAAAAAACTGTCACATTTACAATAAAATCTTCCAGTAAAGGAAAGACAGATGATATCCCTCATCCATTCCTGCAATAAGAATGATTGGCATGCAGTTGTGTAGTTCCATAGCATCTTTGTGCATAGAAATTCAGTTTGAGACATATTTTGATCTCATACAGTGCAGTTTTATAGTATCATTTATATACTTTTCTACTTTTTTCTACTTTATTATATTATAGTTTGCATTCAAATTTTGAGCTTTTAGTTTTATATTTACAGTTTTTATTTTTTAGTTTTTTTTTTTTTTTTTTTTTTGGTTTCTTTTTAAATTTGACTGTTTAGGGTTTTTTCTAATTCATAGTTCCTAGTTTAATCTAGTCTTTTCTTGCCTGTTTTTCTCGTGTGAAGATCTTTGCCTGTGTATTCATCTTGTTTGGACTCTGTTTGCCCCTGCCTGGACTATTGTTTGCGTTTATCGGATTACCCCTCTTGCCTAGCCCATTTGGATATTGTTCGCCAATCGAAGATCCATGCTTGCCCTGAATACTCTTGTGTCTTGCCCGTGCCATACCCGTTTGCTGTTGTTTGACCCTGCCTGTGTTTTGGCTATGTTTACTAATAAAAGCTTGCACTTGGATCCCCTCGCCTCATGTCTCGTCGGCTCCGTTACATTCAGTTAGTCGCCAAGGCAACATTTCAAATTTTCGTTTATATTTATATTTTATTTTATTTTATTTCAGCTTCAAATGAACAAAAATATTTTAGTAGTTTTAGTTTAAGTTAACAATAATAACCATGCTACAGCAAATAAAAGCATTTAATTATTTGTATTTATTTATTTATACTTTAAGGGTTTTTTATTTATTTTATTTTATTTATTTATTTTGCATTCATTAACTATGCTGCTGAATCTGTCTTTAAAGTGAAGAGGCAAATGTTTCCTTTTTTAACCTTCAAAACATTCATTTATTAATTTGGGCATATTGATTGCAAATTTTATCAGTACTTTGACTAAAGGTATTACGTTTCCTTTAAATGTTTTTTCTCTTTTTTTTCAGTTTCAATTTGAGTTGCTCTTTAAATGTTTAAGTATAATCAAATTTGCTTAAATTATACTAAACTGACTTTTTAAAGTTAAATCTTGTATTCGCTTATTGATCCTATTTTTTTATATAGTAGTGCTGTGGGTTTCCACAATGATTTTGATTGTTCATAACGATGGTTTACAGTGTAGAAAACGTACAGCACTTTATTACATTATTTTACTGCTACTAAAGTCATCTTATTGGTCAAATTCAAGTGGTAAACACTGATTGGAGACTGATAAGCACTGTCAGTCTAGTTTTAGCTAGTAAGTTCTATCGTTTTGATCTTTTTAAGAAAGAATGTGGCAAATGTGAAAGTACAGATTCAACAAATGATGCAAAACCAGTCAAAACATTTAAAGGTCAACCGGTTTCTGCAGGGTCATTTGCCGGCAAACAAAGACTGTACAGCAATTTATACTTTCTTGTTGGTCAGCTTAATAGTTTTTCAAATACATGTAAATCTTGTGCTTTCAGATAAAGACTTGCCTGTGCATTAGATTTTTTGATTATTATATATGTATTATTATGTTTATGCATTATATCATCAAATAACGTCTTAAATCTAGTAAAGAGCTGGTGGAAAAGTTGCATGTTGAAACCTTGGCTTGTATGATTGATTGCTGCTCCTTTGCCATTATAGATGCTTAGTTTGTTTCCTCATCTACTTCTAATTACTTTGAGTTTAGCAGATTTGTCAGAGGTTTTGAGGTATATAACGAGGATGTTAGACTACTTTCGTGACATTATACTATTACTCTTGGTCTTTTAGCTGACAATTTCATCCAAACTTCATGTCACTGTTACGTGTGAGGATCAGATGACATGATATTTGAACCCTGACATGATGACATGATAATCTGGCAGTTCTACTTACTGGAATGAGGGTGGAACACAAACACTGAAGATAAAATGATAACACAGATTTACCACAGGCTTTAGAACAATAGATAAAACCATATCTGCTTGCCTTTTTAAATGTGCTACTATTGCACTATTACTTGTATAAAACACTTAAAAATCTCTCTGAAGGACAAATGACAGTCCTTATAGTGTTGTTATAAAGTTATAAAATAAATAAAACAATAAAATAGAATTTTAAAATTGCTTGTATATATAAAAAGTTACGTTTTAGATACTAAAATAACTGGCTATACAAGTTAAAAAAAAAAAAAAAAATCACAGCAAAAAAAAAAAAAAAAAAAAACAGTTTTGCTTTTGTTTGTAAATTGGAATTAGAAAAAGTATTTTTGACATTTAATGCATGTATCATGCAGCGGCTCCATATATGACTGTTTGAATTAAAACAATTAAATACAATTAAAAAAATTATTTTATTTTATTTTATTTTATTTTATTTTATTTTATTTTATTTTATTTTATTTTATTTTATTTTATTTTATTTTATTTTATTTTATTTATTTTATTTTATTTTAAAAGCCATAATAGTGCAGTAGCTGCATTGTAATGGCTTTTTTTTTTTCAAACACCAGGAATATTTCCTTTCTCTGGGCTGCGGGTGTTTTACTGCATGAATGCAAGATTGTTCTCATGATTATTTTTTTTGTTCTCATGAATGTTTAAATGCATTTCACTTACCATCATGTAAACATTTAGTTTTTCTTCCACTGTAACAGGTTTGGTGAGGCTTTTTATGTGCTTGTGTGTGCTTTTATCTGGTAAATGTCGTAGTTTAATGTCTTCGTTATTCGAGAGATGCTTATATGCACACAGCCTAACACATTGCCTTTCAAAGTATACTTGACAGTGTGCACAAACACGTGCACTTAGAAAGTTTATCCCAGTCCCGTGTCTGAATTATTTCTCTCCAAAAGCGATAAAAATGTCTTTGTATTTGTTTGTTTTTATCATCATATTTTGGTCAACTGAACTAGAGATGCCAATTATTCATGAATTCTTCATTCTTTTCAGTCGGTTCTTTATTTTCAGTGAAAAAGGGCCAAACAGGTTTGCACAACGGTCTTTGACAATTTAGTTGCTTTTCACAATTTTCTCTTTTTTTATGACATTTAAATAGCATTTAGAGACACCTTGGTTCCGCTCATGTATACCGTTGCTCTCACTGATTGTTTGGTCTTTAGAGTCTCGAGTCTTATAGACGTGTGAAAGTTGCATGAATGCTAGACATACTCAAGAAAATTAAAACTTCTCTCTGAATTTTTAACATGAGCACATATTGACATTTTGACATTTATATTCCTTGCTCATCATCTTGGCTGATTCCTGTTAGAACTGCTTTAACTCTGAAAGGCTGGCTGGTCAAGTATAAGTTGCTCTTCAGGTTATGCTTCATCACTGTTTCTGACAATCACACAGGTTATGTTGTCATTTTATTGCCATCTGAATCCACATCTCTGAGTTCACAAGAAGGGATCAATCCAAAAGTCAGTTTATAAATCCTTTTTGGACCATACTGTAATCATTTTTGTACTTCACGGTAATGTGCGCATATTTAAAATATGGACACTTACTGAAATGCTGGAAACTATTTACAAGAGTAATAATATGCTCCACTACAGTGAGTGAGAGTTGTTATGAAGAAAAACAATGTAAACTTTTGAAATGGGTAAACATTTGTAAATATGTTTTATGTGCATTTACATAAATTAGGGCTTACAACACAAATACAATAATTTTACTAGTTGACTAGTTGAAGTATCCCAATAAAGGTCAAATATTTACCTCATGTAAATAAAAGGTTGCATTACTTATTTCTGCCAATTTCCAAATTTTTAAAACAACATTCATTATTTAGAGAGATAAAATGAAATTAAATGGCATATTTGTGTAAATGTTAAATATGTGACTGATTATGTGAGCAACGTGTGCTTGGTTCATTGGGTCACAAACTCACTCCTCTACTGTAAATCAATGGAACGCATGAGTTTTATCACTGAGGAGACATGCAGATTTATTTTTATAGACGTCCCCATGAGAAACAATAACCATCTGAATAGGGCTTTTGTAGCTCTTTCCAAATTTGGAATATCTTATTTTTTTCACTACTGATTGTAATTTCCTAAATATTTTGTACCTGCTTTAAAATGAGGTGGTCTCTCTGTACTGAAAAAAGACTTACTTTCTCTGAAATTGAATTGTTTAATAAGCAACTTAAGCTAGGCAAAGTTTGGCTTGGCTCCAAAGACATGCAGGATGTGTAAATTGAAGACCCTGAACTGTCCATAGATCTGAATGTGTCTATAGATGTGTGTGTTAACCACTCTGATGAACTGTCTATCTGTCCAGTCCAGGATGTTCAGCCTTCAGCACAAGAAGCAGCTTGGAAAATGGATGGATGGATGGAGTATGCAATTTAAACTCAACAGGCCATTATGTATCCCAATATGTTTGTCACATTATATAACATTTAGCATTTTCTAAATTAAGCTCATGGTTTTTGTTCTTTACTGTTACTGCACTTGAATACCTCATTACAAAATGACAGTTTTGAGACTCACATCAGCTCTGCTCCAAAACAGAACAAATTAAAATATGGCCATGGTGTAGCCAGCAAAGATAGAGACCATCAGGGTGAAGCTAGCATAGGGGATGACCACCTCAGCGATGCAGAAGACCACAGGAGATCAGAAGGCCAGGGTGAGCAGAAAACCATTGGAGATTAAAAGGCCATGGCAGGACAGAAGACCACTGGAGATCACAAAAGGCCATGGTGGGGCAGAAACATGGAAGGTATCCCTGACCGTGATAGAGCAATCTCGGTGGCCATGACAATAGGCACAGGATGTTCATGGACAGCATCTGTGGCCGTGACATAGACCAAATAAAGTATGTGACCGGCCTCTATGGCCATGACTTGTGGCGAACATGTTTCATGGATGGCCTCCTTGGCTGTGACTTGGTCCATAAAACTTTTATGGACTGCGTCATTGGCCGCGGCATGGGGCACAGTGAGTTCATGGACAGCCTCCGTGGCATGGGGCACTAAAAGTTCACGAATGGCCTCCATGGCTGTGACAGGATGAGAAGCCGCCTTAGGGAAAGTGTGTGCAACGCAAACACAAAGCATAGCCTCTGGGATCACCCAGACATGGACTTAAGACCACTGGATTCGGCCTGCACACTGCTCACACTGACCTCAGGGATAAATCCATCACAAGGCCCTGGCGTGGTGGGTACTATGGGATTGCTGAGCCCCTCATCTGCAAATCCCACACTAAAAGAAGAACCGCTCAGCAATAAGGCATAGTCAGTATATTCGGTGAGGGTACCTGGAATGTTGCCCACTGGCAACAAGTAATTCAAAAAGTCACTGAAACCATTATGAAAAATACCTTTAAGGCAGATTTTCCATAGGTCCTTAAAGAATCCTAAACTTAGTCTTATCCAATTTAAGGCCATACGAAGTCTTAAATACTTTAAACGATATAAGAAAATTCTTAATTATAATTTCAAGCGGTCTTAAATTTGAGGAACAGGAACCACGATACGGCTTAATGTGACATTTAAACTTCAAAAGGCTATGATTTAATTGAATAAATGTGGGTGCTGCACATTTTTAAGTCAGAACACAGAGTGCATGTTTTTATATGAATGAATGTATCTCATTTGCAGGGATGTCCAAACTCAGTCCTGGAGGGCCGGTGTCCTGCAGAGTTTAGCTCCAACTCCAATTAAACACACCTGAACCAGCTAATCAAGGTCTTACTAGGCACACTAGAAACTTCCAGGCAGGTGTGTTGAAGCAAGTAGGCGCTAAACTCTATTTGTTCAAAGGGCTGATTCATTCAGAAACAAAGCAAGTGACTGCCTTATGAATGGTTCACTGAATCATTGATTCACTCGATTCATTTAAAAGCGTGGATTTAAAAGCGTGCACAACAGTTCTCCGAGGGCTTTAGTTTCATTGGCAAAATTACTGACAATGTGTCTAAAATGTAATTATTCACACCTTTACCGTATCTTCATTTTTGGGTAAAAACTTTTATGTAACCTATTTTTGTATTTCTACCAGCCAGTGATGATTCTGAAAGAAAACACACAGTGTTTGTTATAGTAACATGCAACTTTCATGCGCATCTGACCCATCTAGTTTTGACGTCCATCAGGGGATAAAGCCTTCTATAGGGGGTCAAAGGGTTTTGGGGGTTTAGATAATATATAATAAATTACATAAATTTCTCTTAGCCCATTTTAAATTGATGGTAAAAAGACTTATCTATTCCTCGGTTCAGACTAAAACAAAGAGGTTATCATGCCTTTGCTATTGTGGCTTCTAAACTATGCAATAGTCTGCCATTTCAGATTAGATCTGCACCAATTTGGTTACCAAAAAACTTATTTTTATTCACTTGCTTTTAATAATCAATCATTTGTTGGTCATGTCTTTCAGGAATGATGTCTGTTTTTTATTTGTGTTATGTTTTATGATGCTTTTGGTCACTGGTGAGCTGTGGCTGTATAAATGGTGCTATATAAATAAACTCTGACGCTGACTAGTAAGTAGAAAGGAATTAAATAGATTTCAGAAAAACAATAAAGTTATACAGTAGCAAGAAAATGTGTACAGAACATGTGTAATATCACAGTAAATCTCACTTGTGTCATGACATGAGAACAAAAAGCGGCTGATGGTATGACTGATGTATTTTACACAAGGAAGCTTCTTTAGTTTGATGCTTATGATATATACAGTGCAGTATGATGTTGTTCCAGGAAGATTATGATAAAACCACTTTTACTTCATTCCTTCAACATTTTTGCCTTTTTTGTCCGCACCTTTCTTTTTCAGATGTCTTGAGCAGCTGAAATGAATGTCCTGTGATAGTTGTTGTGCTCTACACAATTTGTCAAACATTGATCTCCATTGTCTACATATAATATAATTTTTTCACATAATGATTAATGATTTGGCACAACAGATGTCCTTTTGTTAAATTTTGTGATGTTATAGTGCTATTTATATGTCTTACGGAGCAACTACTGAGTTTATATTAGGTGGCCTTAACTACTATGTACTTACATCTAAAAATAAGTAAAATGTACTTATTGTGTTCATATTGTATTGCAAAACACTATTGCTGCTATTGAGGTGGGATACGGGTAAGGTTAGGGACAGGTTTGGTGGTATGGGTAGGTTTAAGGGTGGGTTAAGGTGTAAGGGATGGGTCAACAGTGTAATTATAAATGTAATTACAGAAATTAATTACAGATGTAATTACATATAGGTATTTTAAAAATATAAGTACAATGTAAAAACATGTACGTACATAATAAGTGCATTGTACCAAATGATTAATTCAAATGTAAGTACATAGTATTTAAGGCCACCTAATATAAAGTGGGACCATACAATGTTTGTTTGTTTATTTATTTATTAAATAATTAATTAATTCATTTGTTTGTTCGTTCATTCTATTACAGACTTAAAGTTTATCAAATAATAACTCAAACAGAACTGGTTAGGTCACGGGTGTCAAACTCAGTTCCTGGAGGGCCACAGCCCTGCAGAGTTTAGGTCCAACCCTGCTCTGACACACATACCATGCAGTTATCAAATAAGCCTAAATAACTTGATTAGCTGGATCAGGTGTGTTTAATTAGGGTTGCATCTAAACTCTGCAGGGCTCCGCCCCTCCAGGAACTGAGTTTGACACCCCTGGGTTAGGTTGATGCAGAGCCTGGTGCATCTTCATTATAGATTTAGGTCTTTTTGCTTTTGGGGTAAAATACTCATCAAGTACTGCTGGTGCCTCATACAAACTTTAAAGAGAGATTGAAATCAATAAAGAGACTTTATTTAAGTTGTCTAATGAAACCATTGAAGCAAAAAGAGACCAAACTCACAACAGACAGCAGTATTAGCAGGGAATGATGGCATAAAAGCACATTTGTCTTTATATTAGGTCGATTTAGGTCAGAATTACAAAAATATAAGATCATGTCAGGGTCACTATAATTATTGGGCCAACACCTACTTATTTAGACCAGTAATTGGAAGACAAAAGTTAATCTGACTCCATGAAATTGTTGTTGATTTAATTCTGTTTGTAACAGAATGTACTTTTTTTACTTTTCATTTTACTTTATTCTTTTACTTTTGATAGAGTACAATTTTCACTGAGGTAACAGTTGTTTGTGACAGTCTATGTACATACAAACACACGCACCACCTCACAGGCACCATGATTATTTAAACACCAAGTTACTAAATGATATCAATGTTAAACCTTGCGTAAGTGAAGAGAAAAAGGGTCGGAAAGAAAAAAAGACAATATAATGCTAATATAATTCTAGTTAATATTCAAAGGTAAGTATGCTTCTAATCTGCTATTTATTGTTCTAAACTATTAATTTGCTCATGTAAATCAGGTCTTTACCTTTGGACAGAATCTGATACACACAAAAATCAATAACAGTTTCTAAAACGTATGCACTTGATGTATGTGCAACTTTAGGAGATGTGCAATGTCTGTCACAATGTAATGCAGATTTTACCAACAAAATCAGATTTAATAAGATGAACAGATAGGATTCATAATAATAAAATAAAAAATTCATTTAACTATCTGTAATGAAAATAAAATATTTCAGAAGTTTGACATCAGATACATGTGGTCAGGTGCTCTTGTTTTTTTGCCATTATACACCAACAATCCCACCAGAACCACCATGGAGACTATGAAGAGTCCTGCGAAGACCCCGGTGCCTGCGCTGATATGAAGAGAACCACCATTTTCTGAAGCTGAAGAAAGATGTGATTATGAGAACAATCATGATGCAGAATCATTTCATTTTTTTTTTAGATGTTATTAACATACCTGCTGCAGAATGCTGAGTTTGTCTCGCTACACGGAAGGGACCCTGCGTGATGTAATGCCTGGCAGTTTCTTTGCTCACATCTCGTTTGTGTTTGCGTGCGTGTTCTTGGAGGCAGCCTTGGGCGCATCTTGAGTTTGAACTTCCTTCCGCGCACAGAATGACAGAGCAGGTAACGTACACCTGTCAAAAGAGTTTGAGTGCATTGCAGTTAAATGTTCCTGCTCAACAGAATTTAATTTAGAATTACTATGTGACTCTGTAATACCTCATTGTAGCCGCCTGTAAACTTGAAAGCCTGGATCCCAAAGTCATACATTCTTGAATCACTTTGATAAACCTCAACTGTGTCATCCATAATACACCTGTAAGTACACATTGAACACATGACTTCAGTTTTCAGTTACCCTCAATAATTTATTCCAAACTATTTTGTGAAAATGCAAAGCAATACATTAATTCTGAATATTCAAAAAAGTGAAGTGAAGTGACATACAGCCAAGTATGGTGACCCATACTCGGAATTTGTGCTCTGCATTTAACCCATCCAACGTGCACACACTGAACACACACCCAGAGCAGTGGGCAGCCATTTATGTGGGCAGCCCGGGGAGCAGTTGGGGGGTTCGGTGCCTTGCTCAAGGGCACCTCAGTCGTGGTATTGAGGGTGGAGAGAGCGCTGGACATTCACTCCCCCCACCTACAATTCCTGCCGGCCCGTGACTCGAACTCGCAACCTTTGGATTACAAGTCCGACTCTCTAACCATTAGGCCACAACTTCCACAGATGATACACAGTGATACACAGATAGATTACATGAGCAAGTTATTCATACAGTATGTCTTATCTTGAATGTGTACTGTGTAATCTATGCAGAAATCTATGCTTGAAAATCTCTAAGTGGCAGATCTTAAACGGTAGATTACAGTAAATGCTCTGGTAAACTTGACAGTCTTGAAAATTCCATAATCATGTGACTGATCTTTTGTCCTTCAACACAAAGTCAGTAGAAAGAACGAGAGCACATTCTGTAAAGTATTTGTTGAACTTCATTGTCCCATTGTTGCATTTCTTGTAATTTATTCGCATCTTTTATGAGAAATGAATGCACA
This sequence comes from Onychostoma macrolepis, assembly GCF_012432095.1. Taxonomy (NCBI): domain Eukaryota; kingdom Metazoa; phylum Chordata; class Actinopteri; order Cypriniformes; family Cyprinidae; genus Onychostoma; species Onychostoma macrolepis. The sequence continues at coordinate 24,877,112 of NC_081178.1, forward strand.
TTATATATAGTGCATTCAGAAAGTATTCAGACCCCCTTCACTTTTTTCAATTTTGTTATGTTGCAGCCTGATACTACAATTGTTTAAATTCTTTTTTTTTTTTCATTAATCTACACTCTGTACCTCATAATGACAAAGTGAAAACAGAATTTTAGAAATGTCTGTAAATTTATTAAAAAGAAAAAAACTGAAATATCCCATTTACTGTACACAAGTATTCAGACCCTTTGCAGCAACACTTGAAATTTAGCTCAGGTGCCTCCCATTTCTCTTGATCACTGTTGAGATGTTTATACACCTTGATTGGAGTCCATCTGTGGTAAATTAAACTGATTGGACATGATTTGGAGAGGCACACACCTCTCTATAAAAGGTCTCACAGCTGACAATGCATATCAGAGCGAAAACCAAGCCATGAGGTCAAAGGAACTGCCAGCAGAGCTCAGAGACAGGATTGTATCGAGGCACAGATCTGGCTACAAAAAAGGCTGCAAAAATAAAAAGTCTGCTGCACTGAACGTTCCCAACAGTGGCTTCCATAATTCTCAAATGGAAAAACTTTTGGACAACCAGGACTCTTCCAAGAGCTGGTCTCCCAGCCAAACTGAGCAATTGATGGAGAAGGGCCTTGTCTAGACTGGTGACCAAAATCCTGATGGTTACTCTAGTTGAGCTACATGATCATATATGCAGATGGGAGAAACCTACAGAAGGACAAACTTCACTGCAACACTCCACCAATCTGGGCTTTATGGCGGTGTGGCCAAACTCAATCCTCTCCTCAGTGAAGACACATGAAAACACACTTGGAATTTGGAAAACAGCACCTAAAGGACCCTCAGACTCTGAGAAACAAGATTATCTGGTCTGATGAACCTCAATTCTAAGCATCGTGTTTTAAGGAAACCAGCAGAGAAACCATCTTCTCCTCGCCTTCAGAGTACCATCCCAAAAGCTGTGGGGCTGTTTTGCAGGGACAGGGACAGGGAGACTGGTCAGGGTTGAGGGAAAGCTGAATGGAGCAAAGTACAGATCTATCCTCAATGAAAACCTGTTCCACAGTGCTCAGGACCTCAGACTGGGCCAAAGGTTCACTTTCCAACATGACAAAATGACCCTAAACACACAGCCAAGGCAACACAGGAGTGGCTTAGGGACAACTCTGTGAAATGTCCCAGTGGCCCATCCAGAGCCCTGACTTGAATTCTATTGAACATCTCTGGAAAGACCGACGGTCCCCATCCAACCTGACTGAGCTTGAGAGGATTTGCAAAGAAGAATGGCAGAAAATCCCTCAATCCAGGTGTGCAGAGCTTGTTGCGTCATACCCAAGAAGACTCGAGGCTGTAATTGCTGCCAAAGGTGTTTCAAATAAGTACAGCGTAAATGTGATATTTCAGGGTTTTTTTAATTTTTTTTTAATTTTTTTATAAATTTACAGACATTTCTAAAATTCTGTTTTCATTTAGTCATTATGAGGTACAGAGTGTAGATTAATGAGAAAAAAAATGAATTTAAGCAAATGCAGTATCAGGCTGCAACATAACAAAATTGAAAAAAGTGAAGGGGTCTGAATACTTTCTGAATGCACTGTACATATATCTGTACATATATATATATATATATATATATATATATATATATATATATAAGGGGTACACAAACATGACCGTTCGGTATGTACCTCAGTTTTGATGTCACGTTTCGGTACGTTTTCGGTACAGCAGGGGGAAAATCTATTTGTTTCTATTTAAACATACACACTGACTAAAATTCAAAAAGTGAAAAAGCCTAATAGGACCCCTATAATGTTGTGTCCGCTGACTTTAACAGCTTAAAGTTTAACACACTTTCGCGTTCTATACAGGCCATTTCACGTTTATTTCCACGCACCGCTTACTGTGCCTATATTAAGACTTTTTTTGGCGATTCGCAGTTTTTAAGTTCCACTGATGTTCTCTGGATAATTGAGTTGACTGGTACTGTATGCTGGGGGTGTTAGTAAAAGGAAATTTCTTAAGCTGTGCTTTAATTTATTGCATTAAAAGCATACAATAATTGTGCCATTAGCACACTTCAAGTTTACTTGGAATGCCATTGCAATGCATTTTAAAGTCACTAAAATTTGTTATTAGTATAATTTTAATGTATGTTCAACACTCTTACAGTGTAATTGAATTGCAATTGAAATGTCACCAAAATACATTTGAAGTTTATGCTGAATGAATTCTGCATTTCAAAAATTAAATAAAAGAGTGGATATTTAAAGTGTACTTAAGTATACTTGGAGTAGTTCCACTTTAGTACAAACAAGTATATTTAATGCAACTTTAGTTGTATTGGAAAGTTTTTTCTCTTAGTGTGGGAGAGTTTGAACAAAGCTTGAGAATGTTTGTTTTTAAATTCCTTGTTTTTATTTTTGTGATGATGATGATTATTATAATTTTTTAATTCCTTGTTTTTATTGCTGTGATTATCATTATTTTTAATGACTATTTCACTTCCTTTTATGTAAAGCACTTTGAATTACCACTGTGTATGAAATGTGCTATATAAATAAACTTGCCTTGCCTTAGTTGAACTTCAGCACTGCTTTTGCACAACTAAAATGCATTTAGTGCAAAATTAGTTGTTCCAATATAGCAGACTTTAAGTATACCAATTTATAGTGTGACACAAATATATTTAGTTATGCTAAAGTATATACAAATAAATTGTACTTAAGTATACTATTTTTTCACTAGGAGAGTTACCTGCTTTATAATAAATAAAAAAAAATGAAATAAACAAAAAGATTTTTAATATATAAAAAAAACATACTTTCAATTAACTTGAATTTTGTAAGTTATGTGTACTTTTTTAGTTATTACTTAATCAAAATAACCCAACTGCAGTTTGACTGATATTACTTGGAATGCACAATAAAAAAATTATTTATGAAAAATAATAAAAATGGAGTTATCTGTTTTTGAAAATGAACTCTTCGTATATTTACAGTATGAAGCGTTCAGATGCAAAAGCCTGTAAAGTGCCATTTGATTTTTATCAGGCTCCTAAGTTTAGGTTCAGTAATGTAACATTAATGGCAATGAATAGGTTTGAAAGATAGATAGATAGATAGATAGATAGATAGATAGATAGATAGATAGATAGATAGATAGATAGATAGATAGATAGATAGATAGATAGTGTGTGTGCGTGCGTGTGTGTGTGTGTGTGTGTGTGTGTGTGTGTGTGTGTGTAAAATTTACAGTAACATTGTGTAATGAATATATTACAGTTATTTAATAGGTTGTGAGAAAAAAAATCAAGGAAGAAAGTCATCATAATATGTGTTGGACTTTTCAACAACCTAAAAAATATTCATTATTCCAAACTGTTGACTGGTAATGTATGTGGATTTTGCATGTATGAGGTTTCACTGTGTGCGGAGCTGTCTAGTGAAATGCTACAGATATAGGCAAAATCTTTTTTTCCACATAATATGATTGATGTGGAACAGATATAGAAGATATATAAGGTTTTTAGCAGTCTCACCCTTCTTTGATGATGTCATAAGATAGGGCACTGTATGGGTTGTCATCTGGAGTGGCCCTGCAAGACTCCACAAAGAGCCGGACCTCAGGAAGAGCAGAATGAGCTGCAATACCCATGTAGAGCATATCCATCAAATTTATCTCCAGTGGATACAGACTGGGATCTACCCGACTGCTGAAGTTATTGTTAGTAAAAATATCAAACGAGTAACTAAAAGTGCCAAAGCTGGATTCAGTGAAGATGTAGTCAGACTTCTTGTTGATGTAGTGGTTAGAAACACTGGCCACTTTGGGGTATTGGCAGGAGAAGCCTATTTTAACTTGACTGCGTCTGGTGATCACTTCATTAGGGTTCTCAAAAGAATTGATCTCGTTTTTGAAGACCAAGAAGTCTCCTGCGTCCTGATTGGTGTTGAAAAATCAAGTGTGTAAAAAGATCAGGCAGAAACAGAAAACAGATATATATATATATATATATATATATATATATATATATATATATATATATATAAAATATTATGCGGCTGACTGTTAAAATTACTTATAGGGTACTAGCAAATATTGTTTTTAGATTGGAGAACAAAGACGTTGGTTTTTGTACCTCCATCGTGGTTCCACAGGTGTTGAGGGACATGGTGCCCAAGATATGGGTGTTATTGGATGTTAGAGAACAGGTGGGATCTCTCAGTTGGAGCCAATTTTGATCAATCCCCTTCATGGAGGCTTTGCTTACTGCAATGCTGATACTGTTATTCTCACAGAATACCTCTGCTTCACCTTGAGAGATGTGATTTGTTTATTGATTAATCTTAATAAAATATGATAACAACAATAAAAATAGCTAGGTATTATCAATGTACTAATAAGAAGAAAAATACAAATCATAACATTGGAGTGGGGATTAATTGGAGAATAATCTCCTTGAAAAACTGTTAATGAATATGACATTGTTAATGTATTTGGTCTTGATGGGCTAGTTCTCTGAATGCTGCTGTAGAGCAAGTATGGATTTGCTACCACTAATAGATACACAGACAAGCTGTAAGATAAGCTGCTGATAGGCATAAACACACCAAGTAGCAGACCTAGACAGGTGGTGCTGGGAGGTGGAGGGTTTCAGAGGAACAATCATAGGCTATTCAGCTTGTCCCATGTATTAAATAATGAGATGGCTAGCAAATTGCATGCAAATGACCTAGATCTATAGTTTCATGACTGAACTACATATAACACAATAAAAAATCAATGACAGAAACTGTGAAAATGAGAAACTAAGAAATCTTTTTTTTTTTTTACCTGAGAGAACTCTTGATTTTGCCACAATGATCACGATGCACCTCATCTCTGACTGACTAATTACAGAGAAAAAGACAAATGACATGTGATATGAAAATTCATATCGTGAATTCCAAATAAGCTTAAGGACAAACCTCATTTTACCTCTGAAGTGTCTCTGCAGCAAAACACACGGGTACATGATGATGCAGGTCGGATTCTTGTGGTTTCCAGGTTAGTGTTGCCTCAGTAACACCTTGACTTGCATTTCTCAAGACTGTTGACATATTCCATGGTCCACTGACCTGGAAATCCAAGATACTACACAAGAGTGACAGAAAGATTAGATAGCATGTACTAAATAACTGGAATATGCAAACCTGTTTGTTGAAACTAAAATGACCAAGTGTGCACGTCAGACAACTTTATCTAGTTACACTGAGCATTTCAACAGATTTATCTAGCAATACAAGATTACAAGATTTAAGTTATTACTTTTACATTTTTTATATCAGAATATGTGTATTTTAATATATTAGTCTGTATTACATTGCTTAATGTACATATATCTTGACATATAATTTTGTCCTGTCCATTGATATGGTTATCATTGTTCGTCATTTCAAAAGTAAATCCTGTATTTAAATGTGGATGTCGCTTCTGTAACTTTTCAGCGTGTACATGGCCGTAAGGTAATCTTAGCAGCATGAAACTAAATTTTTTATTAGAATTTTGAATGGATTATAGTGTATATGCTTATGCTCCATTCTTTGGTGTTCTGGTGTTTTGAGTGCTATTAAGTGGATTCTGACTAATTTAAACACCTCTGATTGTCCATTGCATTCAAGAAATCAACAGACATGTCTATAATTGGCAAAAACTTGTTATAAATTGAAGCCTTTGATGCTCTCTAGAGTGCAATCACAAATACGCACTGGAACATTTGCCAAATCCATTTTGTCATGCTATTATTACATTTTCATGTGAGGTTGCTTTTGTTGAAACCCACAGAACTGGGCCTGCATCTGATAGACCTCCTGAATTTATCGAAAAGTCACCTGTTTACGATAACGACTTGCCCTCTATTCAGTAAAATTGTGCCAAAATGTCTTTAGTTTAGTTTTGAACAATGCATATTTCAGACCTGTGGCTCAAGCTCTGGGCACGGAGGGTGATAGTGTGAACACCTCCCACAGCTGCGTGTTGAACATCTCCATGTAAGGGAGTTGGTGTCAGTAAACTTGGCCTGTTCACCCCGGGTGCACAACTGTGGACTGGTGTTTGGACTGCAAAACAGTGGAAATGGGATAAAATGTTGTGAATGCACAGAACTGTGGTGAGTTGGAGCTACACAATACATGAAAACTACTACCAAAACCATATTCATACACTACTAGTCTTTGACAGCAACTTTGGCACTGGGGCTATTAGTTGTATTTCATCACATTATATGGCTAATTATGAATTGCTTTCAATTGCTTTCAACATTATTTTATATAATGTATCATCTCATGTTATTCAAAAGGCATATGATGTTTTTTCAGCAGAATGCAAAAGACGTTTGTCTCTTTGGAAATGCGTGAGACTGCCTACATTTCTGCAGAACGTGAAATGAATTGCTTCAGGTACATTTTCTGCACTTTTTCAGATGACACATTCATTAGACAGGCTATAAGCTATATTTTTTTCTTCCATTGCAGATGCGGGTTTATTAAACATGACAGTGTCATGAAGAAACATGCCTGTGGTTCCAGAAGGATATTCCAATGAGCCTGGGATAGATGTTTGAATTGTTTTCATCCATACAGTGAAATTCATAACAATACTAGACCCCACTGATTATCATTCTATTCTTTCAAAATATTTTCTTTTGTGTTCTGCTAGAAATTATTTTTTTTAAAACATGGCTAAAAATATGGCTTTTGAACAACATGAAAGGGAGTAAATGATGACAGACCTTTAATTGTTTTATGTAGGCAGAGAATAGGCTACAAGATGAGCAAAATTAAGCTTTAAAAACATATGTACATAATAAACATCCATATATTTTAATATATATTTAGTATTTTAATTCACAGACTCAGAAAAAGCTGGATATATGAGGAAGCCTAATTTTAAAAGTGCTTGGAAAAGTTAACTAAATTAATATAATCTTGAAATTTCATAGGCTTTATTTATTTATTTTTTTTTATTATTTTTTTTTTCTAGTTAAACCAAGTTTTCAAGCCAATATTTTTTACTTGAATTATTGGAAGTGTAAATTAATTGGTTCAAAAGAGTGCATGGGAATCTTACAAAAAAAAAAAAAAACGTTCTGCACTTAAAACTTCTGAAATCCTAATACTTAATTTACAGAAACTACAGTGTGTCAGGCCTTCAAATATTGTTGTGGACAATAGGGGACAGGATTTAAAAGAAACCAGTGATCTACATGATTCTCTCTCACTTTCAACTACAAACTGCAGAGGCACTTGACTGAGTGGAGTTGGGTCAGCGTCGGCAGTCTGATTATAAGGGTTTCTGACAGAGGAGATCCCATTCCCATTCATCACAGTGATGTTTGATACAGGATAATCCTCCAGTGTGAATTCAAAAACATGCAGTCCCACATCCAGTGTGCCATTACTACTCATGGTGCATGAGTCCTAGAAGCAAAAATATAATATCACACATTTTGTTCATTGAAAAATTAACATGGAAAATAAACTAAACTAAAAGACATGTGAAACATTTTAAGCAGCAGGTTTGTCAATGGTAAAAAAGGACCAATATGGGTCACTGGTCTGGTAGCATTTTCTGATTTGCTGTTAATATGTGTAAATAAACTTGCAATGTGTTACTCCAATAAACACAAAAAATGCACAGCACACACAAATACTGGCTAAAAGAGTTATTATTTAAAGGGATATGTTTTTATCTATACTTTTCACTAATGAATGAAATAGTAATATTTTTATATTCAATATTTATGTGATCCATAATATTTTATAGGTTATTTAAATCACCAAGGTAAAGTTAATTTTCCTCTTTAATCTGAATCTGATTTTTTTCATGGGAGTGTATCATTAAAATATGTTACCTCCTCAAGATGTATTTTAGGGTGTTGATGGCAAGATGGGCACTTGCATCTCACATCATCCCCATCTGGATCATGGACCAGCAGGTGAAGATTCTGAAAACAGTTCTGAGGAACCCTGAAGAAAGATCAAAGACAGTTATTTTCTTGATGATTGAAGCAAACTATGGCTACAATAAGTTGCTGTAGACAATGGTGAAATATACTGCACACTTTGGAGGTCATAAACATATTTGACTGCAGTAGAACACTCAGAATCAATTATTCCAGAAAGCTATGGCTAAAGTCTATAGAGTCTAGGGAAAAATAGTCGTTTTCAAAAGCACACACCTTATGTTTGGTATTGTTGCTGAAACGGGTGACCTGTTTGTAGTGCGAGTGTCTGAACGTTGTCTTGTGTCAACAAGACTCCGAAGCATCCATTCGCGGACATCATGAACATTATTAGCCCAGCAGCAACCAGACCCTCTGAAAGAGTTTAAATGATAAAACATTTCTTTATTACGCCATTTTATATTTAAACAATTTGATCACATTAGTATCAGTAGCTGTAAATAAAGTAGCACATAATTTGTATAAGTATGTATATCAACAAGTGGTAACCTAAAAATAGTAACATCAAAATTAACTGGTTTTATTCAAATAAAAAAATGTATACCAACAAAACTTCTTCAGTTTACAAGTTTACAAGTTCCCTATCTGTCGGCCACTACGAGTTATGTCGTGACGACATTATGGGGATTCACTTGGGAGCCCCAATCATCTCTGACTTTAAGAGAAAACACCATTGAATATTGGCTAGTGGATTTTGCATACCTGAGCCACTCCCCGTGCACACAGGTATAAATAGGCAACAGGTGTGTGACCATGGCAGCGCTGTGATCACGCCTCTGTCTCCTCACGGGGATGGGAGGGGCTCCCTCTGTCACTACCCATGCTGGCTTCTCTGCCACGAGCAGAGAACCATCAGCTAGTGCTCTGGGCGATCTGAGGGTTACAGTGAGAGCCTTTCCGCCGGGCTAGGCCCCACGGACCTTTCACTCCTCCCGCAGCAGCTGTTCTGTGCAGCTCCCCGGTGATTCTGCTGTGCCGTCTTACGGCGTGCCCAGTGTTTCATTCGGCAAGCCGATAGAAGATCAGATGTCGATAGCAGCATCGGGGGATGGGCAATCGTCCTCTGAGGATGAAGATTCCTTGGGTGTTGTCACCACTGCCAAATCGGACCCAGAGTTGACGATCGTGCTTTCTCGCGACCACGCCCTGCCCCGGTAACTTTCTTCCCGGAGGTGCATGAGGAGCTGATGAAGTCGTGGACGGACCCTTTTTTGGCCAGAAGCCGCTAGTCTGTCTCCCCCATCCTCACTACCCTCAATGGCAGGGTGGCTAGGGGATACGTTGACATTCCCCAGGTGGAGAGTGCGGTTGGTGCACCTGTGCCCGCCAAACGCCGCCACTTGGAGGAATCGTCCCTAGGGAAGGCGATGTCCACACTTGTGGCCCAAGAGTGCCATCTATGGCTCAGCCTGGCTGAGATGAGCGATGTCGACCAGGGATGTCGATGTCGGCCCTGACACGGGCAACCCGGAGATGTGGGAAGCTGCCCTTTCTCAGGAGATGGCGAGGACAACGCCACTCCTTCCCCCGGAGGAGGGTCGGGTGGAGAATCATTTATTTTGTTCCGCTGCTGTCTCAAGGGCCAGCGGTAACCACATTGTCAAAGAAAGAGCAATTTCCTTTTCCTCCGGGTTTTCAATTTCCAAAGATGTGTCTCAACATCTTTGATGGGAGAAACAGTTTGCTCTGAGCTCTGGTGTGGTTTATTTGCAGAAAACAACTGAATGTATTGAATTGGGGAATCTACTAACGTAACAACTCTTGCATCCCAGAATCCTCCGAAAGTGGATGGGCTTTGGATGTGGCGAGAAATATATTTCTGGAAACCCATCGATTGTCTCTTAGCCTCCTGAAACCTCTCTACCAGAGTCCTGCACGTGGGCAGGTACCCACTAAGTCTTGCAGTGTAAATACTATTATTTAACTTATTAAGTTGCCTTTGTATCAGTGATTATGACACGTGTAAGATAATAGCAATGATGCCCAAGAGTTATTTTATTTTTACCTACCTGATGTATTTAATATGAATGTGGTTTGGGTTGAGCTCTTTATGTCAAACGGCTCAGGTCAGGTTGGGTATGGCATTAAATCAGTGCTGTTATCGGATACCGGATTGGGTGTTCTGTTAAGTACTGTGGGTGCCAGTTTACCAAACAGGACCCATGCAGGACTCTGCTTTCTACAACAGCACTGCCAAAGAGGCTAGGAGGCATAATCGGGGCATCAAGGAGACAGACCTTGTCTTTTTTCCCTGATTCAAGAGAGACTGAGTCACAGATGTTTCTCTGCTTAATCATGGCAGCCATAGAATGACCAATGGCATGTGCTGTCCGCTTCCACATTGACCACAGCTACTCCCTCAGAGTTAGGCCTGACCAGTAATGGATTCTCAGTCTGATAGAAAAAAGAGGTCGCAGTGCAGGCTTCCAGATCCAAAATGAGATAATATTGAAGTAAGTGATTAAAACCTGAGAAAGGGAAACACCCTTCTCAAATTCCTCTGCTAACTTTATCTGCGATCCCCATGATGCCTGACTCTCATCTATCGAGAAAAGAGCCAGACGGCAACGGAGAAACCTTAAAGAGAAACGCTCACAATAAAATTAGTGTGTTTTCACAGCTGCTTCAGACACTGTTCACACTGAAAGGGTCCTCATAGCATCAACGGCATGATGGGGCACAGAGTTTCCTTAAAAGGGAACTCATTGTATGGGTAAAATAAGGTAGAAATAGCTCTTTAAGGTAACAAAATTGCTATTAAAAATTATTCTCAGACAGAGTATCAGTTATTTAATTCAATTTATTTATATTTAAATACTTGACAATTTTCAATAGAAATTACTTTAAAATACATTTTAGTTTACCATAAATTCTGTTCAGTACATTCAGCAGAACATTTCAACCATATTTCTAAAACATTAGAATTACGAAATTACAAATAAAAATGTACTGACGTCCTGCTTAATGGGGTCAAAAAAGCACTCTTTAACCACACTGACAAAAATTGTACAATAAAATGGTTTTATTCAAGTCAAAGAAATAGTCACCTAATCATCCTAAACATACATAAATTTATACCAACAAAACTACATTTTATAGGTAAAATAAGGTTGAAATAGCTCTTTAAGGTCACAATCTTTACAGTGTCAGTTAAGTTTCTTAAAACATTACATTCAGTTCACACCTAGATCTAATAAAGTATATTAGTAAGTAATCTTTTAAAAACATACTAAAGTGTACTTGTTTTCACAATAGAAGACATGATTTCATTGAGCTTACCTCAGTGTGAAGAGTTCATCACGACTGACATTGGTGGTCATGTGACGCTCAGTCTGGCACCAGAGGATCTGACCCGAGTGGTCCTGATCCGTCATGTCAGGTTCTGCGTATGTGAGATCGCCGCAGTCGCCACTATCACAGACCCATGAGACTTGAGGATCACAGGGCAGTTTGCCAGACTCTCTGTAGTAAAAGTGCATCTGCCAGGCACACATACAACAGACATTGCTTTTTCTGCACAACTGCAAATAAGCCATCCGTGATATAAACAATGCATTCAAAACTACTTTGGACTTTCACTGAGACATTTTCTAAATAACTTATTTTGTGTTTCACTGAAGTTTCACAGTGAGTTTAAAAAAACATTAAGTGATTCAGTTCTCCGTTATGTTTAATTTCAAGTAAAATAACAGAAACAGAACAAATATAAATTGTCATTCAATGAAAGAGATATTAACTTTAACTTAGTTCTTATGTATTAACCTGCACATACCTCCACTGTTCCATCCGGATATCTGTTTCCAGGCATGAAGGTCATAGACGCCCCGTAGAAACTTACGGCTGGACCCACAGAAATGCTCAAGCTGATGAGCAGCAGTAGCGCAGCGTGTGCCATAGTGACTGATGAAATGACACTGTGAGTATTGCAGTGAACACAGACAACTACATGGACATTTTCTTCTTCCTTCTATAGACTGGTTTTGCCAGCTGAGCACAAGCATATGAAGAATGGTTCTGATCTTTCTGATCACACTGAGTTTCCTTGAAAAACCACATACACGGATATCAGTTTTCTTGTGTGAGAACATGATTAACATGGACAACATGTTCTACATTCCTGCCGAGAAATGACAAAATAATAAGTGATATACCAGATAGGTGAGTGCTTCCTAACAAGAGGGTCATAGTTCACGGTTTTTTGAAGGTTGACAGCCCTGGTCCAAACTTGTGTGTTTATGAATGAAATGACATGAGAGTGAGTAAATGATGACAAAATATGTATTTTTGTGTAAACCTTGGCCTTCCTTTAACAGAGAGAGGTAGGGCACAGCGTGGATAAAGTCTCACAAGGGTTAAAGTCGCATTTAATTTTGTTCTCCTCTGAACCAATACATAAACTCATCACAACTCTTTCTGAAACATACCTGTTTCATGAATTTGATCGATCAGTGACTTCATCGCGGGCAGCAACACAAATTTGATTCTGCTAATACGCATATTTAAGTGTTTTATAAGATTTATGTAGCAAATGTGATGTTTTGAGACAAAGGTCTTGTTAATTATTTTTGTTTTGTAAGGTAATTAAATTGTCATTTTTTCAATAACTAAAGAATATTTTAAGGTTTGATATTTGGGGTAAAAAAAAAAACACTTTTGGAGCTAAAGACAATAATTGAGGTGATAATAAATAGCTGTCTGACTTTGACATGACATAGATTCAAACAGGCTTGGTTAATATTATTTATAATATCAAGTTGGATGTTTAATTTAGAGATAATCACCATATTTATAATAAAACCATAATATTTAAAATAGTATGCTTATTATTACTACTATTGTAAAGCCATATTCAATTATTATAGTATCTTGTTTTAAAATATATTTTTTTTAAACAGATTTTCTTGTATTTTTGAAATAATTTTAATTACAGTATATTTATTAAACAAAAAACTTTCTTCCCTTAAGGTTTGTCTTAAGCCCCATTGTGTCTTATAATCTTAAAATCCACTAGATGGAAGCAGATCCATTTAGCTCATCATTAAAGCCTTACTTTCATTGTCTATCCCCATCATGAACTGTGTAACTTTGCATTTGTGAATATGGAATTTACATGAAAATGAAATGAAATTTATGATGAAACCAGTGTCATTTGAATAACGATCCTTAGTATAATAACATGAAATCACATGTTTATAGGATAAGAAAAATGTATTTAAGATATTGTCAACAAAGTCTGCCTGTTTAGGGTGGTGTACTCCAAAAAAAGGTACAAAAGCTCTCAGCGGAGTGGTAACCTTATACCATTTGGGTACTAATATGTACCTTTATGTAACAAAATAGTAGATTTAAACATGCCATTTTCTGCCAAAATAATCCTGCTGAAAACACAATTGAAACTTTCACAGAAGTATAAATAACATCACAAACATTATAAAGCATCAGCTGTTAAATAATAAAACCATTACTTAATGGGTTCAAGTGGCAGTGTTGCCAAGTTTGCAGTTTTCCCATGGAATTAGGTTATGTAAACTGTTAGCCCAACTTTTTTCTGCAGTTTAAAGATTTGACATATTGCATAAGTTGTCATTGACTGAAATTAGTGTATTGAAATATTTAAAATTCTTCCAATTATAAAACTGTGCTAGATTATGTTTTGTGAGGGATGGGCCTTTCAGCTCCTTAATGAAAACAGACTGTGTGTGATGACTGCTAGTGATTTGTTTTTTTTTTTTGAGTTGGAATTGTGTATAATGCATAAGTGACGGTAAAACATTTATGTTAGGTATGGTGCATGGCATATGTTGAGTTTTGATATTTGCATAGGGCCATTGGGCTTGGGTTTGTTTTGGGCTATTTTTGATCGGCCTTTGGGCTGGTTTTGTTAAACTGACCTGGCAACCCTGTACAATAGTGTGTTTTAAGCCATATTTCATTAGTATTTAGTGTATTTAACATGCCACCAGTAGAAGGTCAATTACTGGCAGAGCCCCACGGGGACCAATACAGTTTCTATTACAAAATTCTATTATAACTATAAAACCATTACACTTTCTGTGAGGGTTTCTGTTGATTTAAACAGCAGGGAAATAATCTGTGGTTGGAAATACATGTGAACGCTAGTGCTTTAAGTAGGAAAATCTTTGAATCACACTACCGTATCAGTCAGATTCAAAAATCTCAGTATCATGGTACATATGGTAAAAATTGCAAAGGTTTAGGGTAAATATTCTTAGTGAATCTGCAATTATAATCATTTGAATTGAGGAGAATCACACACACACACGAATAATGTACGTCATATTGTTTACTTAAGAAAAAAGATGGATAAAGCTTCGAGTTGGATTACTTGGTAACACTTTACATAAAGCCTTTATATAATGCATTATAAAGGGTTATTAAAGGGAATAATGCATTATAATTATAGTTAAAATGCATAGTGTGACAATTAATTGATAAGTGTTACAATGTATTAACTGTGGCTACAATTATTCATGAGATTGTACAATGTTTTAATTAACGCATTAAAATAATGCATTACACATAAAGGCTTTAAGTAAAGTGTTACCGTCTATTTTTTACTAAGCAACCACATCAAACTCCATATAGTCAAGTCGAGCTTTGCGTGTTCTGGTGCTCTCCAGGTGAGGTCAGTGTTGTGTAATGCATTTTTTAGAGGAATTTTACATAGATCAACCCTAATTTTCAAGACTGATTAAGCAGCTCTCAAGTTGTGTTTGAGTCCTAATATTTTAAAATATTTTTACAGTATATTACAGTAATTCATAATTTCAACTTTCAATTTTTAACTTCTCCCATATTCACAACCAATGTTTTTTTTTTTGTTGTTGTTGTTTTTGCAACACCCATTGCAACATATTTGTATTTAAAATAACACACAACGATATGAAATATGAATTAAGGATGGTGACCGACTGAAATGAAGTTCAAAAATCCAGACACATTCTCATAACTGGATGCAAAAGTTTGATCTATGCTCACTAAAATATAGGTCTCCGAATGACAAAACACACTCTTATCTGTGTAATTCTAATATATAAGGGACTAGGATGAATGACATGAATAGAAGAGTCTGGAGAGTGTTTAGTTTGCTGCCATGTTGTTGCTATAAGGAATGATCTAACTGATACGGTTTGCTTTTGTATAAACAATTTTAAAAGAGCCATAAATAAAGTGAAATAAGTGAAGCCCAAGTGAAATAAGTCTGCAGGCGGCAGTCCAGCACTGTCCATGATGTTATATAAATGTTTAGGCACAGGAGCTATATATATTTTCTAACCATGCATTTTAAGCAGACACTTTGCATAGTTAGTGTTACTTTGCACCCGTCTCTAGGATAAGCATCGACATCGAATATATCTGAGGAGGACCAGTTGGTTTAAACAAATGAGACTCCTGTAGATTCCAGATACATTTTCGAAGCCTTATTGGGCTTGCTGTGACAGACTCCCACATGCTTTGACAGTGAGTTAGTGATACTGCTGCTAAAAACTTCTGGATATTCCAGCATGCACAGGGAATACAGAGCACATTAACTGCCAATCACACATAACTATCCTCCCAGTCATAAGACAGGAGGTTTCAGCGTTTTGGTTCTAACGGAAATGTGAGCGAGACACTCTGACCCACTTTCCTCTCAGCTGAGTCGACTGCAGCTGTTAAACATACCAAAGTAAGACTTCTAAACCACTGCGTCCAGCTGCACCGGCCTTCCGTGATCCTGCGAATAACTATTTCATATTTCAAAATATCACACACATGGATCTCTTGTGGGTTTTTTGTTGTTGTTTAAGAGACTGTATCACTCCTTTAGCTTTGTTAGCAAGTTATGAGGAACTAGGAGGGATATACTGTAAAAATGTGAATCAGTTATTTGTTTACAAACTGACAGTTAAATACATATATTCAACCATTTATTTATTTTCTGATTAAAATTTAATTATATTATATAATTATTTTATTTTATAATTATATAACTCTTTTTAATGCTGTATAAAATATGTTAAAATTATTTAGCAAAGAGAAATCACCAAAATGTGAAGATAAAAATAGAATTAAATCACTTTGCAAACTGACAATAAAATATGTACATACAAAGAAAATTGATTTTACTTTTTTGTACTTAATTTAATAATTAAATCATTTGAAAATAAAAATATATATAAATAGATTTGCAACCTGACAAAATATTTGACAATTTACCTGACATTTTATTTTTAAAATAGTATTACAGAATTTATCTATTTAATTTTTTTTTTTTGTTATTAAATGTAATTAAGAATTATATAGTTCACGTTTAGCTTTATAAATTATTACGTTTTATTTTATCTTTTTCCTTTTCCTTTATTTTATTCAAATTTAATTCATTTCATTTTCTTTTCATTTTATGGAGGACTAATTTATTTAACAATTCCTTTTTTCCCAAATGGCTTCTCAACTTCGAATTCTGTACACGCTCCGAGTTCAGAGATCAGGATTAAAATTCAAATTTGAAAAGCTTTTGTAAATCGCTCCTATTACAGAGTTCACGTCTGATGGTACACAATATCCAGCTGAAAGCCCTTTGTGTTTGTTAATGCTGTGCTCTAAATAGTTGTGCCGAGACTGGACTTCCTCTATTGTTAGTTACATGCTGCTAAGTGTAGAACGGCTTGCTCAGCAGCTGCTCAGAATAATAGAAGGTTGAGTGAGCAGGATTTGCGTCCAAGGCTGGAACAAGAGCCTGTGTGTTATGAGACACAAGCGGATATGAACAAAGCTTGTGTTATTCAGAAAGACTGGCTCTAACCTCACCTATCCTCCATAGGATTTTAGCTCAAATGCTGTATGACTACACTCTCAGGAAAAAAAAGGTACAAAAGTTGTCGCTGGGATGGTATCCTTTCAAAAGACCGTTACCGTAAAGTTACCGTACTAACATGTACACTTTAGGTAGTGATATATACCGAAATACACTTTAGTGGTAATTAGAGTATAAAGGTGTATCTTTTGAAAACGTACTGCGCAGTGACAGATTTTGTACCTTTTTAAGGAATATTTGTTTATGTTCGACATTATATAATATTAAACATTATTTGCTGCAACCCTTGAGAGAAAGAAAAACACTTTAGCTTACTTTTTTTTTGTTACTTAATATAATATAATTTGAAAGAATATACTTAAGTGCAAACTTGAGCATTTTAACTGTAATTGAATGAAAATGTATTATACTTCAAATTTATATTAAATGCAATTAACCTAACTTTAGAGTGCTTTTTTGATCCAATTAAGCAGGACTTAAGTACATATTTACTGTATATGTAATGTCATAATTCTATTGCCTTTGAAATATGGTTTAAGTTCCAGCAAATATGCTGACAAGCATTTGAGACACTAAATTGATTTCTACTGAAACTTGATAAATATTTGTTTGATTTATTAATTAAGTAATTTACATGTGCTTTAGTATGTTAGTCAACACATGATGATAAGTTTATTCTTTAAAGCATGAAAAAAGATCAGTACAACATAATGGTTTAAAATGTATTTTAAAGTAAAACTTCTTAAAAGTGTACTTAAGTGTGTTACGAAACAGTCATGAAAGTGTACTCTCTTTGATTACACTTTGTTGGTCTTTTATTTCAATTATATTACATTATATTATTTGCAAGTACAGCTTACTGTTTTTACTGTAAGATTTAAAGTACACTAAGAGCACATTCAATACAATTAAGCACACTATAATATATTAATATATTAACTTGATTACATTTTGGAAGAGATTTTTAAGTGGTGTTTAATTAATAATTTGATTCAAACAGTTCAATACTTTTTATTAATAGCACCATTAATAAATTAATACACTCCAAGTGTTGGGTGGATTAGTGTAATGTGGGACATTGACTAATGTGGGACACCTTAGCTTCAGTGCATTTATCTCTTCTTTTACAACATTAAAGTGAATATGATTGGTGTTGAATTCAAGCAGGGGTGTCAAGTTATTGAAATCACTTGACTTTCTGGAAATTATGTCAGAAATGTGGCCATGAAAATCATCAAACAGGAAGTACCGGTTGTAAAGTTTACTGAAATGACAGTGACATGAGATTTAAATTAAATTAATGTTAAGGATATAAATCTGTTATGAATAAAACAATGTTTTAAATTTTATCAAATTATATTTGTGATGTATTTGTACATCAAATTTTGCAATAATATTGTTAAAATGTGTTAAGAATATTTTCTATTTGAAGCAATCTTTGTCGCCCCACTTTAGAAAAGGATGTTTCAAAAGTGGGACAGCATGTTTTGACTAATGTGGGACAGTCAAATATACTATGTTATTCAATTGATAAAATGTGCATTAAGAAAGTTAAATGCCATACATGTAATTTTGCTAATTTTTTGGCTTATAATGCAGCAATATTACTTGTTTTAAGATTCAGATTCAAAATTTAAAGACTAGAGGACAATGGGATCCTGGACCGTGATGAGACCATGACTGGCCAGAGCTGCTTATTTCTGTTATGAAGTGTTTTTACCATTACATTTGCTTAACACAAACTTTAAAAAGAAATTTAATATTAGAAGTTTAGAAGTTTAATAACAGTTTTAAAGGCATTCCATGTTCCAAATTGTACATCTTGTACGAAATTATTTTGCTATCTTTATTAAGTTCAATTTTACATTTTTGACTTTATTACATGGTTATTATTATTGTTGCTACCAGAAATCTGACGTTTTTCAAAGAAATTAGTTAAAATAATATAAGATTTCTGTGTATATATATATAACTGTATTTAACATTCCATATGTGAAACATATAGGCTACTAGTTTTTTAGACTTATGAAGACAGTAAACACACTGTAGGCCTACTAAATTAATTAAGCAAACATGGGTACACACATTTAACCAGGATTGTGGTTAATTTGACTATTTATAACCCAAAACATAGTGTCCCAGATTTGAGCATGAGCTGTCCCACATTAGAAAATCCACAAATTCTTAAAAGATTTGGCACAAGGACCACTAATATATGTGCCATTTTCCCTTTAATTACAATATCTGAAAAGTTTCTTCTGATTTAGATAGGGGATTTCATAATGATATAACATTTTGATATATTGTTTTGGCTTCATATGGAAATATGATGCACAAGTCAAAATTGCAAAAAGTGTCCCACATTACCCTAATCCACCCTATAATAATAATAATAACCAAGAATATTCACTTAGACAGTACAAATGTATGTGGTCATCAAAATGCATTTATTGCAAGCACAATTAGTTTACTAGGACTTCAGTCATCCACATAAAAACGTAAAAATCACAGCTTAAAAAAAAAACAAGAGAAAAGAAACTGCAAAAATGCATCTGTTGTTCACTCGTTCACCTCTTCCTCATCATCCTCAAATGCTTCCTCGCCATCGTTGGCCGTAGCCTCCTGGTACTGCTGATACTCCGACACCAGGTCATTCATATTGCTCTCAGCCTCGGTGAACTCCATCTCATCCATTCCCTCTCCGGTGAACCAATGCAGGAAGGCCTTGCGTTTGAACATGGCCGAGAACTGCTCAGAAATGCGCTTGAAGAGCTCCTGGATGGCGGTGCTGTTGCCGATAAAAGTAGAGGCCATCTTAAGTCCCCTGGGTGGGATGTCGCACACTGCGACTTTAACGTTGTTGGGGATCCACTCGACGAAATAGCTGCTGTTCTTGTTCTGGATGGCCAACATCTGCTCGTCAACTTCCTTCATAGACATGGGGCCACGGAAAACGGTGGCCACCGTGAGGTATCGCCCATGCCTTGGGTCGCAAGCGGCCATCATGTTCTTGGCGTCAAACATCTGCTGGGTGAGTTCAGGCACGGTGAGCGCGCGATACTGTTGACTTCCTCTTGCGGTCAACGGCGCGAAGCCGGGCATGAAGAAGTGAAGGCGAGGGAAAGGCACCATGTTGACCGCTAGCTTGCGCAGATCTGCGTTCAGCTGGCCGGGGAACCGTAACGAAGTGGTGACGCCGCTCATAGTCGCCGACACTAAGTGATTGAGATCCCCATACGTGGGTGTGGTGAGCTTGAGCGTGCGGAAGCAGATATCGTACAGCGCCTCGTTATCGATGCAGTACGTTTCGTCGGTGTTTTCCACCAGCTGATGCACCGAGAGCGTGGCGTTGTAGGGCTCCACCACCGTGTCGGACACTTTGGGTGAAGGCATGACGCTGAAGGTGTTCATGATGCGGTCTGGATACTCCTCTCGGATCTTGCTGATCAGAAGAGTCCCCATTCCCGATCCGGTTCCTCCGCCGAGGGAGTGTGTGAGCTGGAAGCCCTGCAGACAGTCGCAGTGCTCACACTCCTTCCTGACCACATCCAGGACAGAGTCCACCAGCTCGGCTCCTTCCGTGTAGTGGCCCTTGGCCCAGTTGTTTCCTGCACCTGTCTGTCCTGCAAAAGCAATGCAATACAAGAAGATTGGTTTGCAGTGAAAACAAAATATAATCTGTTTAGCAACTGGCTATAGGGTAGCAATTGTGCAGCTTTCATCACAGCCTACGTGACATCTATGTTCATTCTTGGGATGCATTCCAGATGCATTGTGTTATTTTATTTTCATAAGTGAACGTTGTCTATTTCCTCATTTGAAAATAAAAGCTGTCCACACTAGTTTTGAAAGTGAGCAGATCATATATTGTGCTTATATATATTGCAGCCATTTATTTGGACATATATTTATAGTTCCTCATGATCTACACTACGGGTGAAAAGTTGGAATAAAAAAATGGAATACAATGTGGTGGAATTTTTTTAAGAATTCTTATTTTAATCATTATCAAATATTGGCACTCAATTATTGATAATTGTTCTTATTGTCAGTGTTAGAAAAAAAAAGAAACTTTTTTGCTAGGAGCAGTCATTTTTAATGAAGAGCATTTATTTGAAATATAAACTTTCGGAAAAATTACAAATGTCTTATTTATCACTTTGGATCAATTTAATCCATCTTGCTAAATAATTTTTTTTTTTTTTTAATAAAAAAGCAAAACTGTTTTCAACAATTGTAATCATGAATAATAATGATAATAATGTACAATTAATAAAATAAATTTTTTAAAGAAACTAAAAAACTATAAAAAAATAAAAATAATAATTTATCACTACACTACACAATTCCCATACTGCCAGTTGAGGTCATTTAAAATGTAATAACAATGTATAGTAACAGTAACAAATAAAAAAATGTGTAGATGTTTCTTTCAAACAAAAATCTTGCTGATTATTACTATTCATACTATGTATAACTGATATAGATATTAAGGACTTGACTATTGTCTGTTTTTCTATTCTGCAGCACTGTGGAAAATTAGGTTCATGTCTACAGACAAAGAAACAACCTATGAACTACCGTAGTGCCATTAATATTATGTTTGCATGAAATCAGTTTCAAATGGAATCTGACTTCAAAATACGCTTTCAAAACAAGTGCTGGGAGAGAGAAAATGTAACAGAAAAAATAATAATTAGACAGATTTGTTTAATTTTATTTATGAAATGTTATCATTAATATTGAATAATTGTAGAATAATACAAATACAAATTTTAGTTTGAAAGATTAAAAGCAAGTGTTCTAAGAAAACTACTTTCAAAAACAATTATATGTGACCCTGGAGCACAAGACCAGTCTTAAGTCGCTGGGGTATATTTGTAGCAATAGCCAAAAATACATTGTATGGGTCAGAATTATAGATTTTTCTTTTATGCCAAAAATCATTAGGATATTAAGGAAAGATCATGTTCCATGAAGATATTTTGTAAATTTCTTACCATAAATATATCAAAACTTCATTTTTGATTAGTAATATGCATTGCTAAGAACTTCATTTGGACAACTTTAAAGGCGATTTTCTCAATATTTAGATTTTTTTGCACCCCCAGATTTTCAAATAGTTGTATCTCAGCCAAATATTGTCCGATCCTAACAAAGCTTATTTATTCAGCTTTGATATGATGTATAAATCTCAATTTTGAAAAATTGACACTTAAGACTGGTTTCGTGGTCCAGGGTCACATATGTGTTCTTTATACATTCTTTGGCTTGAAGCTATAAGTGTCCAACAAGTAATAAGTAGGTTAGCTGAAAAAAATGAGAGTTTGTTGACACAGTACCAAAAATGAAGTTGTCTGGTCGAAAGAGCTGTCCGAATGCCCCAGAACGAACACTGTCCATCGTTCCAGGCTCCAGGTCCACCAGCACAGCTCTGGGAACATACTTGTGAGCTGAACACACACAAAAAATCCTTTTTATGGCTGTAAATCTTTTAGTGCTGTAAAAGTTATTCAGTGGAACTTTATCACTAAAACAGATGTTACATGAATTAACTAACTTATGAATTAATTATAGAAATGTTACATTTATTAATAAATAATAAAAATAATAAAATAATTCAACTCCTAATTATTTTCATTCATTTATGTAAATCATTTAATAAAACATTATGCTAGTGAAGTCAGAGCAGCCCAGGAAATTCCTGTGAGCTGACTACACCGTTCAAACGTTTGAGGTCATTGTGAGTTTGTGAGGGGGAGAGACAGCACACTGATTCATACTCACACACTGACACACATACTTACAGGACGCCTCGTTGTAGTATACATTAATTCTGTCAAGCTGCAGGGTCGAGTCACCCACATAGTTGCCGGCTGGATCGATGCCGTGCTCGTCGCTGATGACTTCCCAGAACTATGTGTCACAGTTGTTTTGCGTTAGTTTAGATGTCAATTCAGACAGTTTCCCCCCAAACTGAACCCTGTGATAAAACGATCCAGATTGTCTGCATACTAGCGCTCAGCAGGACGCATCTCGACACACCCAAACGCAGCTGATGCGCGCTTCAAAAGTAGCGGGTTGTTGCCTGTCGTGACTCAAGGGTTGATCATTTGAGTATCGTCAAATGTCCTCTTAAACATTGAGATGACTTTTTACAAAAAGAAATTCACAAAAGAAGAACCGGATTTTTCAATCACTAAAAAAAGTAACGATCGGGAATCAAACCACACTAGTATGCTTCGATTCACAGAAAAGAACCAGATCGTATGAATCATTTGCTCGAGAATCGAACCACACTGGTCGCGCTGTGCGCTTTGATTCACTGAAAAGAACCGGATCGGACGAGTCGTTTGATTGAGAATCAAACTAAACTGGTCGCACTCTATACTATATTCACTATATCTTGCTGTAGAATCAGTAAGCATGTTAGAGAACTGACATGACTGAAAATCATTATAATCAGCTTCAGGTACCCCCAAATGTATCCATTCATCAAAGTTAAAATAAATCGTTTTTGAACATGCAAAATGTAAAGTTTTAAAAAGACGCATAGTGTGATGAGAAAAGAACGAACCTTTGTTCCGATCTGATTGCCGCATTGTCCGGCTTGAATGTGGACGATCTCCCTCATTGTTGTAGGTGTGTGATGCTCCTCTGAATGAGCTCTGGTTCTGCTGTGAGTTCAGTCTGACACACGATCTTCAGCTTGCATTCTGCCTCTGCCACGATTGGTGGGAATTTGAATGACATATCAGCTGCACAATCACAAGTGTGCTGTCATTTCTCTCTTCATCAGTCACAGATTCTGCATTAGGCCTACTTTGCAAAATAATATATATTCTGCTCTATAAATACAGTAATATATGTTCTGGTATTGCTCTCCAGACTAACATGTTGATGTTTTAAAAGAAAGTCTAGACATTCATACTTAGCAGACTGTTTATATGTTACCTTTCCAACACTCAGAGCAATTTCTGTCTTTAAGATATGAGTTTGATTTCTTCAATTTTGCACTGAAACTGGATCTTTAGGAATTATTTTTATTTTGTTTGCCACAGAATTAAAAAAAAAATAATAATAATAATATATATATATATATATATATATACATAAAAAAATAAATAAATAAACAATTCTCTGAGATATAAACTGGCAATTGCGAGAAAGTCAGAATTTTGAGATAAAAAGCTTTATTTTTATTCCACTGCAGAGGAAAAAAAACTGAATTGCTAGATATAAACTCAGTAATTCTGACTCTCTTTTTTCTTCTTCTCAGAATTGCGTGTTTATATCTCGCAAGTCTGACTTTTTTCTTGCAATTCGTGTTTATATCATAATTAAGTCATAATTGTGAGATAGAAACAATTTAATTTCTATTATTATTATTCCAATGCGGAAATGTTCTTGCAAAATTTGACTTTTTGGAGTTTCGTTCTGATGGATAAGTAAATCAGATAAAGTCTTTTAAAAATGCAGTCACACGTTCAACAACAAGTTCAATTGCAGAAGTCTGATAAAAGATGACATGCAAAATATTCAGTTTTTTTATTCACAGTACATTTACATACATTTAATTTTAGAAATAAGCAGTTAAGAAATAAGCCACATAAAACATAATGTACCAAGGACAAAAATATATTGATATTTGTCTAAGCAAAAACAAAGCATGAGTGCAGTATTCATTTCCTCCCACTATTTCGATCTGTCACCAGCTGACGTGATGTTTAGCTAGAGAATTCCTCATCCCCAATATACCGCAGCACGTACGTGGAGCCGCACAGGAGAACCTGACCCGCCAGTTTGGCCATGTACATGAAACACCACAATAAAGACCTGAAGAAGGAAAAAAGAGAGGTAAAAACTTTTCAGACAGACATTTTAGTACATGAACAACAAGGAACACTTTCCATACCATGGTAATCCCAGATTGCTCTTTTTCAATGGGAAAAACATCTGTATTAAATGATGAAAGAAGAATAGAAGCATTTTCACTAATAGTCAGATCCATCTGTATATGCTTATTGCTTATATGATTGTCCAGACAAAAATTAATATAATTCACACTGCAGCCTGGCAATAGGAATTTTATTTATTTTTTTTTTTTTGTGAATCGCTTACTTGAGAAAGTACTTGGCTCTGGTGCACTTGATGTCATATGAGAGTGTGTATATTTCATAGAGTGTGGCTTTAACAGTGAGGCAGCCCAGAAAATCCTTTGGATTCAGTTTGTACAGGTCAAAGCTCAATTTAGCAATTCCACTTCGTCTTGGCTGTCTGAAACTTGGCAGAACCTGTGAAATATGGATTGAGGGCAAAACAAATGTCTGAGAGACAAATCATAGATTGAAACGAGCGATTATGCCATGAGCGTTTAGGGTAAATGCAAGCCTGCACCCTAGTGGAGCAAAAACACAAAGATTGTTTCAGTAAATATAACTCTTGCAATAATTAACTGAATAAGCTTTAAATAACGAATGCTGTTGAACGTTTCAAATCAACAAAACCGATATATGAACAGCTGCAAATGAAGCAACACATGGGATACGGTTAATCAGCTCTAGGGAAAACAATCCTGATTAGACCCAGATTCAAATCTGTTTTCACTGTTTGCTTAGTGGACACAGCTTATGAAACATAAAAAAGCAGTCCTTTAACTACCAGGCCATAAATATGACAGCAGTAATGTGTAAATGTCTTATGCAGTAGGCTATTAAACTGTAGATAAATAGTATTCTTTAAAAAAATAAAAAATAAAAATCCTTTTATATTTACTGTCAACTGTGGTTTGCAGAAATTCTCTGTAAAGCCCATGATTTACTCACCCTCAAAGCATCCTAGGTGTATAAGACTTTCTTCTTTCAGATGAATACTCTCGTGAACACGCATATATGACAGTTAGCAAAGTTAGAGATTACAGTTTTAAATTTGAATGTTTTTCTTAAATGCATCACTTCACTTCAGAAGGCATTTATTAACCCCTCGGAGACGTGTAGAGTATTTTTTATAATGGATGGATTCTTTGGGCTTCAAAATCTCAACCCCCATTCACTGCCATAATAAAGCTTTTAAAGGGGTCATATGACGTTGAAAAGAACATTATTTTGTGTATTTGGTGTAATGCAATGTGTTTATGCAGTTTAAGGTTCAAAAAACACATTATTTTCCACATACTGTACATTATTGTTGCTCCTCTATGCCCCGCCTTTCTGAAACGCATCGACTTTCACAAAGTTTATTTTTCTGAGAAGCGAGGCGTGCTCTGATTGGCCAGCTATCCAGTGCGTTGTGATTGGCCGAATACCTCAAGCGTGAGACGGAAATGTTAAGCCCTCATCAGACAGATGCCGTGTCCCGGCGCGACGAGACTAAAACAATAAAACGCATTATAAATGAGACATTTGTTGCATCCAGTGAGGACATAATTACTGATTATAATGACTTATACTGTCTTTTTACGCGTCGCCATGTCTGCATTTGTAATCGGAGAAACGACAAACAACAAGCACTACTCTACACAGCTCAAAACTCGCATTTGAATAGTCAGTGGCAAATTCTTTAAATATGAAAACATACTTACAGGCTGTGAGTCAGAATCACCAGACTGTCCTTGAGACGTTGGAATTGCCCCACTTTATAGAAACAGTCTTTGAGCAGCTGGCAGTTACTCCCAGGTTCAGGAAACAGTCCTCCGTAAAATGTGCTGCACATGCTCGAATATTTGTGTTGAACTGTTCTGGAACAGTGTTGTAAATACAACATAACCACTGATTTCTAGTTGTGTCCTCTTTTGGAAGCCCAAACAAAGTAGTTTCGCTTTCACAATGAAGCACAGCGTCTCCAGGACATGGCGCCGGCGGCAGCAACAATACTAAAGCCAGAATAAAAGTCCCGCCCTCTTTCATTGCGTATACATTTGGGCGGTGTTATGCAAATCTCCCCACACCGTGATGTAGACATGTGGGGGTGTGTTTGAATGAGCCATTTTAGGAAGGCATGGTCGAGTCTTAACTTTTATAAAGAATATCTCTTTGGGTTTCTGCGACTTTAGTCTTTGCAACTTCAGGGATCTTATCTATGCACAAACAGCTTGTAACACTCCAAAGAGAAAGGAAAACTTGAAATCGCATCATATGACCCCTTTAAGAGCCAGGGCATTTTTTTATATAACTCCAATTGTATTCATCTGAAAGAACAAAATCAATGCACCTAGGATGGCTTGATGGTGAGTAAATTGTGGTATAATTTTTATTTTTGGGTGAACTATCTCTAATTATTTCAGTAATTTAACAACACATTTGCATGTTCACAGTTCTCCTATGTCAGTTAATAGCCACATGATGTGCATGTATTTAAACTTTTTTTGCAAGTTATTTGTTTATTTTTATTTCAAATACTATTTATTTTAATATTTTGTCTTGCTGAATATAGTGCAGATAATGAAGATAACTTAGGTTTTTTTTTAAATCACAGATTTTGTTAAATTATAATTAAAAATGCATTTAACTGCTGTACCAGTTTATTGGGGGTCCAAGCTTCCCCTTTCTCCAGGACCATGAATGCTGTATTAGTAGGCAGAGATTGAAAAAAAGCCTCAGAGTCCACCACCGTCCCATCATCCTCCAGCACAAGTGTGAAGAACTGACACGTTATCAAGAAAGAACTGGCCACCTGTAAAGAGAGATGTTAGGACTCCACATAAATTTGTATGTCAGGTACCAAGCCGTGCAATTGGTACAAACGATTATATTTAGTATATTAATTAATTTATAAATCTCCAGTATGATCTGAATGAAGCTAAATGAACAAACTGATGTTATTATGTGGGCTTGCATGCACAACTGCATAGAGAGCGGCTAAATATTTTAGGAATACATATACAGTATTCACATTACATATTTCCATGACTTTTAATGTTTTACTATTGTGCATTACTAAGATTCTTTCATATTTTTAAATCATTTGATATGGCATGTTTTCCATGACTGCAAAATAAATGAAAATCAGATTTTCTGGATCGGCAAGCATAAAAAATGGTTTTATGAGTTGTAAATAAAACAACGATTATTAGATTTTACAAGAAATTTCATTCTTTCTACTTTCTACTCTGTTACTTGCCATTTTTTGTAGTTATTCATGAAATTTACTAGCAATTTCTTAGTGAAAATAGTTTCATTTTTAGCTTCTTAATTTTGAAACTCAAATAATAATAATAATAATAATAAATTCAAATACACTACCTTCCCGATGGGTCGATAAAATTTGTATTTATTTGTTTGTTTAAAAGAAATTAATAAATTCAGCAAACTTGCATTAAACTTTGTAGACGTTTTATGCTAAAATTTCAGCTTTGCCATGACAGAAATAAATAAAATTTGAAAAATATTAAAATAGAAAATAGTTATATAAATGGTAATAATACATCACAATAATGCTGTTTTTATTGTATTCTTTTTTCTTTCTTTTTTTTGCATAAATGCACCATAGAATATTAGTATAACTTGTAAATAACCCCTGCTACAGTATGCAGCATCATGCACAACATCCAGAGATCTGACCTGCTCCATGAGGTCTGCTAGAGAGGTGGCGGTGAAGCCTTTCCTCCTGCGGCGGTTCTGCGTGCAGACCTTGTACGGACGAGGCTGAGGAGGGGGCAGCATTCGCTGGGCAAGAGATGTCTGCACCGACGACACAGACCTACAGCATCACATCAACACACAATCAGAGCTGACCCTTTAATATGGCACAGAGAAATAACTGTTGTCTGAGTGGTTAACTTCAAAACTAGACCTGCAATCTCAGGATAGTCTATTAGAAAAAAGGTACAACACTGTCACTGGGGCGATATCCTTGATATGTTCTTTAAACTACTAATATATGCACCATTCAGGGGTAAATCTAAAGCTACAGCTTGTCTGAATTCCAGAAATAACAGCTTGTTTGTTAAGAGTGAGTTATGGTTATATAAACAGGAAGAGAACTGTTTACTGCATCTGCTACTGCAGCAATAATGCAATGCTTGATAAAACACTTTCATAGCAGTACAGATCACTTTCACAGTAGTTTTATTGTATTTCACTTACAGGGGTTTAATTATTTGATTTGTACATGAGGAATTTTAAATTAAAAAGGTAATACTTTAAAATAAGGCTCAATTTTTTGCATATCAAAAAAACTAGCAATGAACAATATAGCTTAATGCTAATTTAGAAATATATTAATGTTCATTGTTAATTTATGTTTGTTCTTAATACATTGTTAATGTATACAATTTGAAATGTTAAAAATGTATTAGCAGATGAACATTTACCAAGATTAATGTATGCTATTGTTTATTGTTAGTTTATGTTACTGTAAAACATTTCATTTAATTTTTAAGTAACCTATAATCACAAGTCATTTGAACTTAATATCAAAACTGACTTTTAAAAGTTGAACGTTGTGTAACTTAAAAAATCAAGTTGAAATAGTTTCAACTGTGTTAAAATAATGGAAAACATAGGCTGTCATGACTTGCATTAATTAATGTTACTATTGTGCTACTATTAATTAGTGCTACTATTAAGAGATTAAATAAAATGTAAAATAATACAACAATTCTATAAAGAATTTCAAGCTTGTATTTACACAAATAACCAAGAGACTCCCCAAGAATCCCGCTGACCTCTAACACTGAAACCTAAAAATATTAATAGTCTCTTACCTCATTAGAGATGTGGGAACCAAGGTTTTCGCGTACTCCATACTTCACAGAACTGCTGGAGACGTTAAGAACACATCCACTGAGCTGTAACTGAAAACACTTAATGCTCTAAGCAGACGTGTGACCCACAGGAGGAGTTTGTGTTACTAATGCCCACTAGTGAATCAATTCAGGTCTTTTTCTAACACAATTGGTTGTTTTCTAGGTTGTGAAAGTATGATGCATTACAAAAGTCTGCTGCTGGAATGGACCATGCAGTGCTCCATGAATATATGACATGAGTCCATATAATACCATTATAAAATCAGATGTGTTTAAAAATACCTGCTGGCCATATTTGTGCTCTGTAGAACAGGAGTAAAGTCTTATTACTGTGTTCACATTTCCGCACAAACAAAATAATCATAAAATAACTACATTTACATGTAGCTAATGTTGAGCTAATGTTTTATTATTGATGTATTAGGCCTACTATTGTTGTCGTTGTTGTTATGAATACCTGTGTTCTCATTCAAGTTCAAGTGGGTCAAATGGATGTATTAAAATAAATTACTCTGTGAACTGTTGCTACATCTGAGATTTGAAACAAATTTTCAGAAGTCAGGAGGTGTGAGATGCTGTCCTTAAAAAAAGAACAAAAAAAATAATAGGCCTAACTCATACAGTTGCATAAACAGGGAAGGTTACGTTGTCTTCTATGTCTTTCTATTTCAATTTTAAATTGGAAAGGATCTGTTTCCAACGCACCCTTAAACAAAACTGTGTTGATAAAGAAATAGCATTGTTCAAAAGTCTGTATATGTGCTTAAACCGATAGCGAACACAACTACGTACCATTTGATGCAGTAGATGTAAAAAAATAATAAAAATAAGATAAAAAACACACAAAAGAGGGGAATTCAGTGGAATACGACTATAAACATTTGTCTATTTTTTGGCAATGCCCTGTCGCTGAAGATTTTTACGAGTAGAATGTGAGGATCGATCCTCTCTATATAACATCAGTATCCACACGTTATGTTGTCATTTGAGGGAAAACACATTTGCTCTCTTGTAGTTAACCATTTAATAGATCTCATTCAGGTTAGACGCCATATGAATTCAACGTGGACGAACAAGGATATGAGGGACAGACTTAAGGTGCGTTCACACCATATCGTAATTACGAGATATCAACTTGAATAAAGTGTTCACGTCCTCGTAGAACTGTAATTACAACTTATGTGAACTTTCTGGGAGTTTTCTGAGAGCGGCTTGTACCACGTGACCGCTACACCTCACGCGGAACCAGAGAAAAATGGCGGCGCTTCCAGTAGTAAAATGTAATTAGCCAAGGGTGCGTCTCAATCAGCTCCCTTGTTCAGTAGTCAGGACACTGAACTTAGTGAAGGTTTTTTTTAGCAGGGTGGGAAAGGAGAACAGAGGCCATTTTTTTTAATGGACGTCAATGGGGGAGATGCTTCACTACGCTGAATAAACAGCTTTTTACAGGAAACAGCTTATCATTTAATAAATCGACAGCCTATCTGCAATCATCAACATGTTTTACACTAAACAAAACTTTTAGATTTAACTATTTTTAGAGTTTACCATTAAAAAAATGCTGTTTTATTAGAGAAATCACTGACGTTTTGCGACAGGTGGGATTTAGTTTACGGCACTTCTCATTCATTCCTATGGCATCCGTAAACGGCGACTGAGTGTCGTATAACTCTGAAATTCAATGATGTCAAGGCTGTAATGTGATTGGTTATTACGGCACACGTGATCCAAGTTAGCCGTTACGCTTTCTCCAATAGAGTCGTGGAACTGTGATGTCACTTTTTAGGCAGAAACCCGGAAGTGAAGTTACCATTTTAGCACGTCTGGTTCCATCGTCCCAGAGTCAATGGGTTTTTTGAATGGGAGTTTGAATATGAGGTCTAAAATAAGGTCTGTGGTTCACACAAGCTCAAGATACTTGCATGTTTTATTCTATGACATAAAACACACCAGTTACACCCCACTCATGATTTTTTTTAAACTGTTACGTTTCTTAAAAAAGATGGTTGCTAACAAGTTGCTAAATGGGACTACAGGCGCTGTCGGAGACATTCAACGTCATCACGCCAAACATTTTATCAATTTACAGTATTTTCCAATCGTAGTGTATAATTTATAGTACAATAAATTGTAGAATAACCAATTAATAGTTTCCTCCATTTTATATTGTTGTTTGAAATATTTTTTTGCTTTGCCCTGAAATGCAACAAAAGTCTTCGGATGGAAGATGCTCGTTTTATCGCTTTCCTACTGATGCGGAGACTCTGGGTTTGTAACCATAAGGTAAACTCATATGATTATTCCATGTAAACACCACATTTACCGGTTTAAGTCGTGGTGAAAGTGAAACTTTAAAAATGCATAATGCTTAAAGCCACGTTACAATTAAATGTTTAAGGCCACATGAAGCTGTTAGAAAGCATATAGATTGAGGATTTTCTAGAAGTAAGGATAAAATAACATTTTGTGTAACCACCCCAACAAATCGATAGCTGAAATGTGGTACTTTATTCACTAAATTAAGTTTAATCTCAACATATCCAAAAACTCGCTCACTCTGCTGTTATTTAATAGATTAAATGCACTAGAATTGTATTGAATAGTACGTGGAGACACATTTTTAATTAAAATATTCATATTAATCAAGGATTTATTGACAATGCACCTTATTTCGAAATGTACAGAAATACGTGCTTTCATATGTCTTTTAGTTATGATTATTTCATTCATTCACTATACTATTTATTGCTAATGTCTGATTTCAGTTTTAGTTTGGCTCTAGTTTTGTATTTATTCCAATTTATATGAAAAGGTTCATGTAGCGTGGATTAAAATTCATATTACAGACTAAATCCTTTTTACTGAATGACCTAAAAAGTGACGTCATAGTTCCCCCAGTCTATAGTAAGTAATACAGACCCTCTCATCTCCCTATACTAAGATAATCTCTGACCATATGCACGATTACTTCCTGGTTTTAGATAAGCCAGCTCAGTCATTTCTGGTCAACTGTACTGTGCCGTATGGGGAGCCCTTTGCTCGGTTTCTCTACATAATCCATTCACAATTTGGAGAAATTCAGATTTACAAAACTACAGCAGCAAATCTGTGTTGGATAAAACTTAAACGACGTAGTTATTAAATTAAATTTAAATATTTCAAAATATTGAATGCATTATTTAATTGTTATACCAACTTATTTAATTTGTATTTAACTAGGTATTTAAATAATTCAGCATTATAGGCCGTTGTCTAGCCTTATTTATTTTAATTTTTTAAATGACAAGTGACTTTGTGACTTCCTGCACTTGCTACACTTTACACTTCAGTGCAATAAAGTACTAAAATTTGTTATAATATTTATTTTATAATAAATCAAAAACCAAGACGTGAAAAAACTAGGGAGTTGAAATGGCAGCTGCAGCAAATGAGTGATCCTCTGCTGCCATCTCCTGGTTATAACGGTAATTTCATTTTCATCTTAAAAAGTCTTTATTTTTCGCCAAGAGACACATTTTTGGCACATTTCTTCATGTCATCTTCGTGAATGACAAGTGAACCTTTAATAGGCTAAAGTGAATTTTACTGCACAGCTGTAGAGTTGCAAAATAATAAAGGCTTTACAATTGTATAAGATTTTAAAAATGTGTTCATGGCTATGAAGGTGAGATATTGATTATCGAGAATACCATTACGATGTCGTTTAAGAGATTAGCCTAACCGCCTAAACAGTTACGATAGTGTTTATTTGTCAGCATTGTCTGGGTACTTATATTATATTTTAATTATATTTAACATGAAACTGTATGTTAATTCCGCTATCATTAATTACTGTGTTGCAATTATTTTGCTTCTCAGTTTCTGATAAGAATGAGGCAGGAGAGTCTCTACCTATATATAGCACATATAAAATTAGCTTCACCAGAAGATTACGAGCCGGTTTATCTTTATCCGGAAGTTCTAAATAGCACTCCATGCATATGGTCAATTAACCATTTATTTTGGAATATTTGTTTTTTTAAATTTGTATAAAGTCTTCATACAAAAGTAATGTGAACATAAACATACATTTACACACTGACCACCAAACCCTGCTAGAAAAGAAAAATAGAAACCATCACAGAGATTCTAATGGTTTCCACAACAAATTACTATTAACCATTAAAACCATTTAGAAATAATGGTTTCCTGTAGTGTGTTTTGGAACATATTGCATTAGGATTTAGAGGTTTTAACAAGCCACCAATAAAAGATGACCAATTACAATCCTGCAATCCCACAGAATTGTGGGATATCAAAGACAGCAAAGACGTTTTATCAGCTGAACAATCGGTGCGTTACAGTATAATACATTCAATGCACTTTTTTATGTCCTTATTTCACTCAAGCAGGTTTGGAATGACATTAGGTGAGTAGGCTAAATGATGACAGTTCTTGTACGCAAGTATGAGTGTTGGTGTCCAAATGTAACTTTAAATAAATAATTCAGTCCATCAAAAAGCTTTCATGCTAAACATTTATTGTTAATTTGCATTAGTACAACATAGTCCATGGCATTAGAGCACAGTAAAACAACAATACATTGTGATTAATACAGTAAGTTGGTTAAGATTCCTTCCAACCAGAGAAAACATTTCCCCAAACAAAGCATAAGTTAGCTATTTTGCAGATCACTAGGGATTTCAATGGATGTCATTATTTATTATAGCTCTGATTTAAAGGGATAGTTCTGCCAAAAATGAAAATTCTGTCATCATTTACTCACCCTCATGTTGTCCAAACCTGTATAAATTTCAGTTCTGTTTTTCAAAATATCTGTTGTGTTCCACAGAACAAAGAAAGTCATAAGGATTTGGAAAAAATTGAGAGTCTGCATCATTTTTGAGTGAACTATTCTTTTAAATTCAGTTGGGTGATCAGGAGGAATTTGAGATGTAACACTGAATTATTTAAATCTTGGTAAAAACATATTTGCTTAGTGAAGCAAAGCAAAGCAATGGTACAGGGAACTCTGCAATTGTGTTTTCTCTTCAGTTCCACTTTCCCTATCTTTTCTCTATCTTGTTCCCATTCTCACTGTGGTCTTGCACTACTTCAAATTCCAGCTGAGTGGTGACCTGTCTCAGCAGAGGGCAGTCTAGACACGCCATCAGCACCTTCTTCCCCAGAGATCGAGGGAACAGTGACACTTTATATTCCACTGAGGCACCAGGTAATATTTGGCTGCAAGTGGAAACACACACAAAAGAGACTAAATATTTAGAGAATTTAGCCAAAAGGTGTATTTAGTTTTCTATGTATGCTCATTCATGACCGCAACATAAACAGGAGTCACACAGAAAAATAAATTAATGAAGTTAATATAGATGGATATAGTGTACAGTATATGCACAAAAACAAAATACTATATTTGTCTTTGTATATGTCTGGAGGTGTTTATGGTTATGGTGTAGTAATTATTGCAACGTCTATTCGCGTTTGCTTTATTTCACCTGCCAGTGTGATATAAATATGTAGTTTACCTGTAACGTTTCAATTTGGTCGTTATCAGACCAGGTCCATCGATGCGGAGCTGAACCTTTCGCAGGATGAAATTATAGGGATTCTGGAAATCCACACTGACCATGACTTCCTTGCCAACCCGGGGAGATCCAGTTATCTGTAGATCAATTATAATGTAGAGCAGCAACAAACATTTATTGCTTTTACAATCTCTTTGTGCAATTATAAAGTTAAGTTTGGAAAATTGTAACTAAGATAAGGACTAATAAATAATAAAACTCAACTAAACATGATTTGTAGTGCAACTCCCATCCAGCAGAGGTCACTGAGTTATTGCTAAAGGAACTGAAACCCTGTCTACACCAGATGCAAGCAATGTGACAAAAGCCAACAGAAACCATCATAGCTCTGTTCTACTTTTTTTTTTTAATGCCCTTCCCTATCTAACTTCCCTCCATCTTGCAAGTCATTGATTATGTTGCATGAAAATATGATAAGATATAAAAATAAGATGAAAATATCCCAACTTTTCACAATGCCGCAAGCCCACCACAGGTCATGTGATGAGAAACAATCAATCAGCTTCACCATTTCTGTAACAACATTAAAAGCTTAGCCAAGAGGGCTCGAATTGAGGGGGGATGGCATCCCCCTGGTCAAAAAAAATGACAAAAAGCATCCCCTCTGTAAAACCACCAACCCCCTTACCATCCCCTTTGGATCATTAATTTTGTGTATTACGTGAAAATTATCATGCACATGAAATGTTAAAATTCTCTACTTATGATAATTTACGAACTAAATAATTTGGCCAATCAGAACTTGTAACAAGCTGTGCACAAGCAGAAGCAATTTCGTAATTTTTCGCGCAAAATGCTTCAAGTATAACTATTGAAGTTCTTTAAAAAGAAGACAACAGAATGATTTTTTCCTTGATTAGAATTTAAAGACATTCTCCTGACATAATGTACTGTACGTGTGACTGTAGGAGAGATGACATTATCCAAAAAAAAACACGTCTTGAGAGTCCAAAAGCATTCACTGTGCGATGAAGCCTATTAGAATATTGTTAGAATGCCCTTATAATTCCAGCAATGAAACAAAAAAATTTATGTATGAGTTTGTACCCATGTATGAGTGTACTTTTCTGTATATCAGCACATGTGCGCGAGGCCAGAGCAAGAAGCAAGAACAAGAGGCAACAGGCCAAGCAACATCACATCCATATATATATATATATTAAATAGATCTATCAAAACAAAACAGTAAAAAACATTGTCATACTAAGATTGGCATCTGAGCCATTTTTTCAGTGCCTTCTTAAAACCTCCTAAACTTCTAATCATCTTTAGATTTCCTGGCAACCTAAATTACACTTAACTCTGGGAAGTACAAAATCAGTAAGGCTGCCCCTTGTGGAGCTAACATCTCTCACTCTATTAAAATAATTGATCAAATATTTGGGGACAAACCCATGCACAGGTGAATCTGAGAGACTCTATCTACTTTTAGCCACCCAATAGTCTCAAAATGAGAAGTATCAAGATGAGATCTCATGGGGAGGTTCAAAATGAGCTTTATAACCCTATTTTGAGCAGTCTGAAGCCTATGTTTCAGGTGCTTTTAAGACACCATTATACCAAGAGCAACATGCATAGTCAAAATAAGGTTGAATTAAAGCACTTGCCAGAGTTAACATCGCTTTCTTGTCCAGAAACCTTGAGATTCTGGCCAAGAAACGTACTCTTTGATTTACCTTGGTAATAACCTTTTGCGCTTGGCCCACTCCCGATAAGTGGCAGTCCAACAAAAAACCAAGGTAACTAACTGATTCCTTTACATTAATCTCATTATCTCCAACTAAAACCTTAAAGCCAGGAGATCTTTTCAATCTTATTTTTGACCCAAACAGTATGGCTTCCGCTTTCCCGGAAGCGATAGCCTATTGTCTAACATCCACCTACTGACATTAGATAGTTCTACACTGAGGGTTCTTTCAACTATGTTCTTATCTTTATGTGAAACCAATAACACTGAATCATCTGCATATAAAAAAAGTTCACATGAACATACAGACTTAAGATCATTTATATATATATATATATATAAGGAAAAAAGTGGACCCAAGACACTCCCTTGAGGGACCCCACATTCTATACATTGTGGATGAGACATTGTTCCTCCAATATCCACCACCTGCTTCCTATCCTTCAGATAAGAACTCACCCATCTGACAGCTAAGTCATTAAAACCAATGGCTTTTAATTTGCATGCCAACATACCATGGTCAACTGTATCAAAGGCCTTCTGTAGGTCTAACATGACCATACCACAAAAATACCTTTATCTACCTTCCTCCTAATATGGTCAGTTAGATACAATACACAGGTGTTAGTAGAATCAGATTTACGAAAGCCAGACTGGAACTCATATAGTAGATTACGTGATGCTAAATATTTGTCAATCTGTTATAAATAATCTTTTCAATTATCTTTGACAGACTACACAGAATAGAAACAGGTCTGTAGTTTCCATATTCTAATTTACTCCCTTTCTTATAAAAAGGAATTACTCTGGCAAATTTAAAATCATTGGGGCAATGTCCTTGCTCAATAGACATATTTATGATATGGGTAATACATGGGGAGATAGCCTCAGCAGCATCTCTTAAGAATCTGGCTGGAATATTGTCAAGGCCAGTGGCTTTGGAGCTATTTAGATTTTTTAGCTTCTCAAGTACGACTGCCTCTGACACCTTTTCAAAAGAGAAGCCATTTGCTTTGACCTCTTGCTGAGAATAAAAGTCAACAAAGTGACTTTCACCGTACTGCCCTGGCTGGTCAGGTAGTTTTTCCACCAGTTTACTAGCAACTGATGAGAAGTAGTTGTTAAAACTATCTGCCACTGTTACCTTTTCTGCTGTGACATTATTCCCCAAATCAAGTGTTATGTTACTAGTTTTTGTTTTCAACCTGCTACTGTAGCCTAGCTGCTTGAAGGACTTCCATAACTTACTTGAATCATTTCTATATTCCACAATTTTCTCATTAAAATAAGCCTTTTTAGCATTGACCACTAATCTGTTCACTTCATTTCTCACCTTCTTGTACTGTCCAGCTCTAATCATCGTTGTTTCTCCTAAATGTGCCATACTTCTCATTTCTCAACCTAATAGCCTCGAGAATATCATCATTTATCCAGGGTTCTGTCCTCTGTTTAACTCTTACTACTTTAAATGGTGCTAAATTGTCTACAGCTTCTAAAAACATACATTTAAATAAAAAACATGCTTTATCAACATCATTACATTGCAACACAGCAGACCAGTTTTTTAAATTCAAGCAGTTATCAAATGCTTCTTTGCTATACCTTTTTAGTGACCTGATTCTTATAGAACTATGACAGTTGAGCACTGCTTTCTTTATCTTTTGAGTGCAGAAAACAATAGAATGATCGCTCAATCCGTAATTCCTTACCCCATATCTGCTATCCTAGACTTTTCTGACACTAGAACAAGGTCAATAATAGTTTGAGTGGAAGAACAGGCACGCGTTGGTTCTTTGATCAGCTGATGTAGACTAAATGAGCGACAAAAATTCATTAAGGCCTTATAGCCTTATAGATGTTCTCACTTGTTTTGTTTCTATTGAATC
The DNA here is from genome assembly GCF_012432095.1 of Onychostoma macrolepis. NCBI lineage: Eukaryota > Metazoa > Chordata > Actinopteri > Cypriniformes > Cyprinidae > Onychostoma > Onychostoma macrolepis. The sequence continues at coordinate 24,915,831 of NC_081178.1, forward strand.
AGCCGTTTTGAACAAATCGTTTGAAATGAATGATTCAGTAAGTCATTTATTAAAACAGGGACTTGCTGCCACCTACTGGCAGTTTTATTGTGATATTTATGTATCCATGACAGACCTAAATCAGCCAAGGTGCCAGCACAAATACACATTCAGCAAAATATTGTTTAATTATCAATATTGAATATTTCCGGCCCAAGAAGGGAAAAAAAAAAAGTATAAATAATAGTTAATTTAATAAGGAAAATTTTTCATTAAATAGAAACCTTTTTAAAAATGAGACCAACTTTGTAATCATTGTGTAAAATTAGCCGCAGGATTTCTAGCCCCCCCAACTTCGCAACTTCTGTTTAATGCCAACTTTTTGTAGAAAAAGTACATGCACATGACATTGAAATTACAACTTCCTAACTCGTAAATCCGAACTTGGCATGAGAAATTGAATGCAACATAGCTTTACCAATTGTTTTTAAAACTTAAAAAATTATTGTAAAAACTGCACCCCTGAAGTTGTCAAATTTAAAGGCAGGTGTATGGAATATTTCAGATTTATTTTTCAGTGTTGCCATTGTGTTTTATAGTAATGAACAATAAACCTTTTTTTAATTAAGGTCCAGTTTAGTGAGTTACTTTCAACTGTTTTTTTCATTTGAATGAAAGTCAGTTGGTCAGTAAATAAATACAGGTTTGGGACAACATGAGGGTGAGTAAATTATGACAGCATGTTCATTATATTCTGAAATATTTCCAAATTAAAGGGATAGTTCACCCAAAAATGAAAATTCTGTCATTAATTACTCACCCTCATGTCGTTCCAAACCCGTAAGACCTTCATTCATCTTCGGAACACAAATTATGATATTTTTGATGAAATCCGAGAGCTCTCTGACCCTGTATAGACAGCAAGAGAACTACCACGATTAAAGCACAGAAATGTAGTACGGACATCGTTAAAACAGTCCATGTGAAATCAGTGGTTCAACCGTAATTTTACGAAGCTACGAGAATACTTTTTGTGCGCAAAGAAAACAAAAATAACTAATTTATTCAACAATTCTTCTCATCCGCATCACCCTAGCGCCATTTTGGAGAGTCCCACGACACCTGCACGTGCTTTCCTCTGAATGTAAACAAGGCTCAGCGCATGAAGGTGAGTAAATAATGACAGAATTTGAATTTTTGTGTGAACTATCCCTTTAATATCAATTGTGAACTCGGAATGAATACCCAGCCCTGAACACGGGTTCCCCTAAGAATGGTTACTACCTTTATTGAGAGTTCAGGAGGACTAAGAGTGACAACTCTCATCGTGAAAAGGGATGCGTCCTTTTCCTCGACGTGCCCATACACCATGAAGAGCAGGTTGGACTGTTCCACAAGGTAGGGCATGTACTCCAAAGCTTTGACATCTATAGTCAGGGACTCAGCTGTAAAGATAATATGATCACAATATCACCTAATCCATTAACAATTTTTTTTTTTTTTTTGTAGAATTCCTTAAAGTTATAACTCGATCTCAAGATAATGAGCAGTTTTACTGAAACACTTGTGTCTGACTCACTCTTTGATGCTTCCACAGTTACAGACTTGTTTTCATGCATAAAAGTTGTGCTAGTGATGCCTGTGTAGTACACCACACAGCCAGTGATGATGGTACTGAGGTTGCGGGTTTGGCTGGTCTGGTTCTTAATGTTCAGCGTCAGCTTGAGATCGTCACCCATTTTGATGGTGTCGGCCTGGAGCTCAAAATCCACACCTGCTTCAGTGAGTGGCAAGTAGTCCTTGGTAGAAACTCCACGACGCTCTGCCATGTGTATGGCCTCTCTCTCCTTGAGACTTCCTAGAGTCAGGAAGGTTGAAGGCAAAATATTGGCATTTTCCACTCCTTCTCAAATCAATCAAAACACTATTGTTTGGCGTACATGTCTATAGGATGTTTGGCGTCCTCATGTAAGTCTTTTGCATTGTTGAGTCTCGCAAGTGTCAATAGAGAGCTCTTGTGTTATTGAAATCAACTGTGTTTTTAAACTGTAGCTCCAAGAATCCAGAACACAACACAGTTTAGTTTTGACTGCCGTCTACCTCGTTGAAAAAAAAAACAGCATATGCTGGTTAGGTGTGTTTTAAAGCATGGCAGCTGGTATAAGCTGGTCCTTAGTTGGTCCTGAGCTGGTTATAAGCTGGATATGACCTGGTCCTGAGCAGGTGCTAGTTGCTTAGGACCAGCACCAGCTCGTGCCCAGCTAAGTACCAGCTTAGACCAGCCCAAACCAGCTGCCATGCTTCAGAGCATACCTAACCAGCATATGCTGTTTTTTTCAACAGGATAATATCAAATGACCTAGTATAAATAAACATTAAAGGCTTTTAAGATGTTTTTGGACCAAATGAAGTTTACATTTACATTTAGTCATTTAGCAGACATTTTTTTTCCAAAGCGACTTACAAATGAGGACAATGGAGGCAATAAAAATCAACAAAAGAGCAATGATATGCATGTGCTATAACAAGTCTCAGTTATCTTAACGCAGTACACGCAGCAAGTTTTTTTTTTTTAAATTACATTATAAATAAAAAGAAAACAGATACAATAGAAAAAGAATAGAGCAAGCTAGTGTTAGAGGCCTTTTTATTATTTTGTTAATTGTATAATAAATAAAAAGAAAACAGATGGAATACAAAAAGATTAGGTTACACTTTATTTCGATAGTCCACTTTAGACATTCTACTAACTATAAGTAACTTTGTAACTACATGTCAACTAATTCTTTTTTATTTGCAACTACATGTCTACTAACTCTCAGTAGGGTAGGTTTAGGGTTAGTAGAATAAGTTGACATACTTGCAAAGTTTCTCGTAGTCAGTATATTGTATGTTGTGGACCCATCAAAATAAAGTGTTAGGAGATATTAAGCAGAGAGTCTACTAATACTCTAATGACTGCTAGTTGACATGTAGTTGCAAAGTTACTTACTGTTTGTAGAATGTCTAAAGTGGACTATCGAAATAAAGTGTTATCAAAGATTAGAAAAGCTAGTGTTAGTTTTCTTTTTTGTTTTTTAAGAAAACAAGACATTAGTAAATGAAAATTGCAAATCTAAACGACAAGTTATTTTTTTCTTTTCTTTTTTGAAGTTGAGAACAAAGGCTGTATGAACCAGTCAAATTAGTAAACCAAGGCTCTTGATTAAAAATCTGTCAAGCATGTCAACCTAAGAAAGGTAAAAGGCTCTTCCTAGTCAAAAATATGATTAGTCTCTCCAAGACTCGTGACCAAATTTAGTTTCAAACACTTAAAGGATTATCTTTTCTCAGGAAGAGCCACCATGACTTCTTGAAGTTCACAAATAGAGTGTCAATCATGTCAGAGGCCGATCACTTGAATCACATTGCTATATCGAATGCAGCTCTCCTGACCTAAATGCCATATTGCCTTTTGATTCTGTAGACTTGTATAGAATGAAACGTACCTTCTGGGTATTTATAGGCAGACGTGATGTCCTCGTATTTGCTACAGTCCTTCTTTTTAGTCACAAGGAGCTTTCCCATATACGCAGAGTCTACATGGATAATCTTCATTTTTCCATACTTATCACACATATGGTATATCACATCACTGTTCATCTGAGGACAGGAAAAAGATTTTTTCTCATGTCCGTTTGCATGTAGCTAAGATTTTAATATCTTGTTAATTAAATCTACAGGGTAAAAACATCAAAGGACACTGACATTCTTCTTACCTCTGCAAAGACAAACTTTGCATCGAACGGATAGCTGAGCTCTCCCTCTTTGATGGCATTGACAGACGTTGGGCCACATCGATAAAGACCTGTATGGGACAAGTAAATTATCTCATATATAAACTTGGATCAAAAAGGTATTTCTATGGTACTTTTATGATGTGGCAGGAGTCATGGCAAGGATCATACCATCACTGGTCTCCTGAGGGGTGCTGTCGACCACCTGCCAGCCAGAGTATTTTTCAGGCAGATCAAGCCTCTTCATGTACACCTCATTCCAGCAGTGGTAGTTCCTGTGAAACACAGAATTACATCTAAAGATATTGCCAACCAACCTGACAATAATATCATATTGGCTTCATAGAATATCACGTAAATAGTGAAAAAGCCTACAGTGTCTAAGTCTGCGTTTACACTGGCACAAAAAAATCCATTTTTACTCACATGTGACACAGATCGTATATTGTTGCACGTGTTAACACAAATATCCGCACGACCCATTTCCCCACAAAGATGACTTTACTGTCAAATTATGAAGCAGATGTTGAAACGCTTCTTTTATTAAGTATTCAGGAGCACAAAAACTTGTTTTGAGCCGCTGGCTTGTGAATTTTATAAATGAAATATCTTTGCTACTAAAAGCAGCATTTTATTTTCAGCAAGTTGATAATAATGTCACTGTTTTTTGAGTTATTATGCGAGGCTTTCATGACCAGTAGATAAAACAACTTACAAAAACTACCATCATTTTATCCGTTCAGTAAATTTTGCACTGCAAACATCAATGACAGTTTTAACTAATCCATGCAAGCATCATGGCATAAGTGGGATAATCACGCTGGTGTACATTAAAATCCAAGAACCACCCAACGTGAACTATCATTTTCATTTACAACTGTTCAAAACACAAGGGTCAACCGAGTCGCTGAAAGTGATCACCAGTGGAATTGTTCTAGTTTGGGAGAGGATTCATGTAAACACAGATGTCAGACACGAGTCGTGTCTTAAAGCTCTAGTCAGTAAATTTTGCCTCTTTGTCGCCATCTCTGTTTGAAAATTTTGCAGTTATTTGCGGAATTATTTTTGCTTTACATGGGTTGTGCGTTGGCACGGCTCCTCAGCACGGATGAATCTAATGTTTGATGTGTGGCTGTCAGTCACCGCACTGGTGTGGATACTGCACTTCGGAATCACAGATTCTTGTTTACATCTTGGAAATGTGACCCAAATAAGAATTTTTACCTGATATTGTCATTGGAACTGTCACGAATCTGGTCTGAACTTCCATTCACCCTCCACCAGAGGTCACTCGCTCACCACATGGACTTCACACCACACATCACAATGGACTCCAATTCCCATCATCCAACACTGATCACAACTGTCACCAATCACTCATTGCACTAATCACACACACACCTGATCCCACGCACACACTGATCACACACCTTATATAAACCCTGAACTTTGTTTCCCTCACTGCCGAGTATTGTATGCTTTTACCGCTCCCCTAGCTGTAGCAAATCTACAGAGCCCTCGTCAGTATCCTAGTCTTGCATTACCTGTTCTCCTGTGTTTATTTCTACCCGTGTTTCCTGGATTAACCCTTTCTGTGCCATTCCGTGTTTCTGTTCAGTTCCTGTATTGTCCTGCGTTTTTCACTCCCCTAGTGTTAGCTGCGATATGGAACTTTTGTTGTTTATGTTCCCAGTATTTACCCCTGTCTCCCTGTTCGGACTCTGCTTATTCCCTTGCCTGGATTATAGCTCGTGTACCTGGATTATCTCTCTGCCTTGCCCACTGGATACTGTTCGCTGATCGTCCACCTTCGCTTGCCCTAGGATTACTCTTTGTCTTGTCCCTGCCATACCTGTTTGCCATTGCTCGACCCTGCCTGTATTTATGACCATGTCTGTAAATAAAAGCTTGCACTTGGATCCGCATGTCTCACGTCTCGTCAGCCCCGTTACAGGAACAAGTAAGTAACAAGTCTGTCACTTTTGTTCTGACCAACTGAGGCAAAAAGCATTACAATAATTTGCACTACCAATGGTGATTAAATCTAATGATCAGTTAGCTCATATCACATCAGACAGTGCAAATTATTATTGTTATACTTTGTTCTCAAATTGTTAATGTTAACAATATCAGCATTGCGTGACTACATGTATGAGGTACATATTAATGTTACATGTAGATTTCAATTTCTGTACAGTCTAAACTCTAATTGTCATAACATTCAAATTTCATATAAAGAAACCCAAAAAGCTAATTATTCTTCCTTAGAACTAGTTCTATTTAAAATAACAAATCTGTGTAATCCCACATAGGCTATCTGTAATCAAATGCACATTTTAAACTGGAATATAATCTCATTTCAGTCACTTACATGTGTTTCATAAAAACATAATCCTTTCTGGATTACAATCTGCCATCAAAATGATAAATTGAATTATTCCAGCTGCTGTGAGAAAAGGCTGTAAACGATCCACCACCTGACTGCAGCTTTAAGTAAATGTAAACAGATAGGACAAAAAATTGGAAAAGGACAAAACATCGGATCTGTGAATTAAGCCTTGCAGTGTAAACACACCTTGTTATATCAACCAAGGTACCAATTTTCTGAAATACACAATTGTGGACCTCTTGGATGTAACCTTTTTTTTTTAGGGAATCTCACCAGATTGAATCTTTCATTCGGCTTCGGTCCACTTTCCCTTCATTGTCCAGCACAATGTCTGTCTTCAAGTTGCCCGTGTTGTCATGAGCAGAGAAGAAATTGGTGATGACCCGTGTAGGGATCCCGAGACAGCGCAAAACTGGGTGGGGGGTTGAACAGTTGTTGCAAAAAATGAGTAGAATGATGATGCTCACACAGTATTTTAAACTATCATGAAGAGAAATGTTTAAACAGACACCCCATAGAAAATGTCATCGCCATACTCACAAGTGTTCAGCACGCCGGCAAACACCCAGCACTGAGCAAAGCACACAGGCTCACAACCTTCTTTGGCATATTTGAGCAGGATTTCAGGACTTCCTGTCCAGGCAGTGGGTGCTGTGCCGCCGGAGTATTCACCAGTCCAGCTGCCAACCATGAGACCATCATCATCTTGGGCGTTCATCTGAAAATATACCACCAAATATAAAATGGTTACTTGTTCATGGAATTGTCCATTCTTTGATTCTTATTATGAAATCATACCAGAGCTGATCCTTGCCGAACTACTTCAGTGGCATTTCCACGGAACAGTAGTGGTACTTTGCCAGCATCCATTACCAATAGGCAGGCATCCAGAACCCCCTCTTCAAACTACAGTAAACCACATAGGAAGTTAATTCAAGGGTGTCCAATCCTGTTCTTGGAGGGCCACTTTCCTGCAGAGTTTAGCTTTATCACTAATTAAACACACTTGCATCAGCTAATCAAGGTCTTCAGGACTACTCGGGCTGTGTTCCAGTTTAATGTTTTAATTCCCTTCCTTTGCTAACTTCTCGTTGTACTTCATTGCCTATGTTGCATGAGTGCCCACTAGTAACCCTTGCAATAGGTTGAATTGGAATGTCCTAAGCCTTTGTTGACTTGGAATATGCTGTGGTGATGATTTGTAATTTACATTTATTATTTACATTGGGGTGTGGGTCAATTACTGTAAGTGCAATTTGTTGTGTCACGCTGCATTATGGTATATAGAATTTCCTGAAGTGTACATACAGTATGAGTAGCCTCGCTCCCTCAAAGTCAAGGTGTTGAGGGTCTGTCCATATAAACTTCCCTCATCCACTTGACGAAGTGGAAAGTACTTCAAAATGGTGGCAGGGATTCCCCTAAAGGGAAGTGCTTAGGGAGGTTTGTGAGTCTAAGGCTGATGAGGCAACTTTTTTTAAATGGTGTTGCTTGGGCACTTTCCCATTGAGAATGGGTAATAAATTTCTGGAATTATCTGGATAATTTAGATTGGTCGAGGGCCGTGTGTCTCACCTGGTTGCCCATTGATGGCAACATTGCCCAAAGTTGCCTGGAAACATTGCTCTCAAATTTGCCACGTGTATCATCAGCCTAAGAGCGAAGTGGACGCACTCTAGGGTGATTCTCAATTGGAAGGCTACATCCTAGTGAGGCTATGTCCTTCCTAGACCAGTCCTTCTGAGGCTTCTAGGCTAGTGTCCTCCCCAGCATTGAAGACTAGAATGAGATAAAACTAGTCATGCTCAATGCCGGCTCATTTTCGGTCTTGTGTACAAAGGATTGTGGTTGATTGGAAGACACAAAGGATACACTTGAGGCATCTTTTAAGGATCACTTAAATTGAGTTGGACTTCGATGGCACATGATGATGTGCAACTTTACTAGGATTCAGCTTTATGATTGAGAAACGCCCCTAGAAACTTTCAGGCAGGTGTGTTTGAGCAGGTTGGAGCTAAACTCTGCAGGAAAGTGGCCCTCCAGAAGCAGGATTGGACACCCCTAGGTTAAATGATGCTATATATACGTGAGCTCAGTGGAAGAATTTTCATCTCCAGATTACTGCCAACCTGCCCAAAGTTCCATGAACGGGAGGTTATGTTGTTGAATTCTCCATTGTAGATAGTCCCCACATCATTCATCACATACTCCTGCCTGTCTTCCTCTTTGTCCATGTACACTTGATCCGCTGGGTAGCAACACATACAATATGCATGTGTCAGCATATGTGTAATAAGTTGATAATGGCCCAGTGATGGCCTCAAGCAAATGTACAGAATTATCAAAGGTCCATTGTTAAGTTTGTTGTCATTGTGTTACAGTTGTACTCACCGGGGTCCCAAGGATTGAACAGCACATATAAATCAGTGTCGGGGTTCCTCTCAGTGCGCTCTTTTCCCAAATCAGTCATTACTGCTACAAAGGTGCGGAAGCGGCCAATGATGCAGCTGGCGTTAGGTGTTATGCCCACGGTCACATCATTGCCTTGTATTTCCACCACACGACCCTTCCAATGCCAATTATGTTTCCTTTTTCCGATTGACACAGTGATGTAGGTGCCCTTGTTTTTATCAGGTGAACTGCCTGTGGTGAACAGATCAGCAGATTATACCTGTGCTAGGCTATGGAGATACATTTCATATGCTGCTTTGTCATTACAGATGCTTTATGTAGCTTATCATGTATTATAATTTATAACTAAATGCAGAGGCTCACCAATCAGGAACTCCATCTGCACATCATCCTGCTCTGCATTGAAGGCCCGGTCAAGTTTGATGATGATGGTGAACTCTTTATTCCTGCGCACAATGAGGGTGGAACACGTGTACTTGTCTGTGTTGTGGTCTTTTTTGTTCTCCGTTACACGCATGTCAATGCTCAATACTGAGAGACCTGCAGCTTTTGTTTCTAAAAAAAGAAGACTTACTTTCACAAACTGTAGCAAATGTTTGAATATTTAAAGTACAGAATGGCATGCATAAATGCAAACATGGGTAAGACTTTACCTTCATCTAGAGGTCCCCTTGGCCTCAGAACATCAAAAGCCTCATACTTAGGTGGGTTAGACTCATCGTAGTTTGAGTTGGCAATGGAAATACGGCCACGTTGGAGTTCCCAGGGCTGAGTCGGGTAGGGTAGAAGTGACATGATGTGCACAAAATGTCTTGACGTTGTCCTGGATGAAAGATGATTTTAATGTTAGAAAACTTCAGCCATACAGACAGTCCTTTTGGAAGAACTGGGAATCGATTCCTTGCTTCCAAGTCATTGGGAATCAAGGAATCGACTCTCAGTTCTCAACTGAAATTGATTCCAAAGGTTGTGGAAAAAGTTTTTTTGCACCTAAACCACACAATGCAGACGTTGATGCACAAAAGTGGCTTAGTTCTAGGTGTGTAAAGTACAAGAATAGAATAAGCTGATAATAAACAATGAATATTAATTATTTTCATAAATTTCATCATATCATGTAGTCACAGTCAGATTAGGTGAACATGTTCTTGCAAGCTTTAAAAAAGATGAAATAACTTCAAATCGGGATTGAAAAACAACAGTGAAGAATCATTTGGAGTTTCTAGAACCAGAAATCAGATTCAGTTCCAAAAATGTCTGAATCGGACAGCCCTACCCTTTGGTAAACTTTGAGATACATCAGCTATAATGCATAGCATGTATACAAGTCTGTCTGCTATAGGTCATAAATTGTAAACCACAACTAAACTGCCTTATAATGCTAAAGCATTCAGAAAAACGGTTCTGAAAGAGTCGTTAAAAAAAGTGCTGAACTCACGTTCTCTGTAGAAGAGGAGATGGTCTGCTGAGAAGCTCCAGGCAGATGTGCTCATGAAGAGCCCCATTCTGATTAATATAGGCTCAGGACTTCCTCTTCCACTGAAGAAAAACACCTCCATGGAACCAGAGCAAGTCAAGATGATCCCAAGATCAGGTCAGTCTGACACACAAATCTGTGACCTCGCTTCTGATTCTTGATGACAGCAGCATATTTCAGACCATCAACAACATATGAGATGACAACAATGTATGGTAGCAATTCCTACAGTATGAAAGTAGGAAAGTAAAGTCTTTCACATGTTTTGAAGACCGCTAAATCATTAATGTAAGATTTATACTCAATTACATTTTAAGATGAAATGAAAATAATCTAAACTGATTTGCGGAAATCATTAACAATCATCAGCCGTTCACACAAATGATAGATTGATCTCTCAATCAAACAAATGATCGTGACATCTCACAGCAAACATAATCATATAAAATGTAAATACAGATTAATACATGTGGCCATCTTGTTTTTGAACCAAAATTACACATTACATATAATTGCTTCATCAGATACTGATCAGACAAGTGTTGTTTAAGAATCATATGCTTTAGTACACCAGTATAAAAGCTTGAAGGATCGTAAGAAAGTGTTTTGGTACAACAACACATACTGGAATATATGTGAAATATATTTCACATGATTGCAGATATGATGGATAGACATGTGTATGCTTATCTCTATACTGACTTGAACTACTAGACATCAACAATATTTTACTCAAAATTTGTTATTTATCTTACTCCCAACAGCCAGATTTTAGTATACTTGTTCATGACTGTACTGTACTCACAATGTTCATTAAATCTAATGTAATCTTCACAATATATGTTGTTTTAATGCAACAAAAACAAAAAACCTACTCCCATCAAAATACCTTCATTAAATGCAGTCCTGTTCCTGTAGCACGCAAGGCCAGTGACATTAGTTTGATTCCCAAGGACAGATTAAATTCAGGGTCAGAAATTACTGGGGTTTTTATAGCAAAAATGCCCCCAAAATTCAACATATGTTGTCAAAATGCCACTGGATGAGTTTTGTGTTTTTATAACATACAGTCTATTATATTTCTTTTATTTTTGGAAGAGAGCACTGGTTATTCACTCCTCCCACTAACGATTCCTGCCGGACCTGGGACTCGAACCCACGACCTTCAGGTTACAAGTCCGACTCTCTATCTATTAGTGTTACAATTTCAGTGCAAATTTCAGTATAAACAGAAAGTGTAAATACAGACTTAATGCCACTTAAAATGCAGCTTCTGTGCTGATGCTGATTTCATTTGATTGTTAACTATATGTCTTATTATTATAATTGAATTCATTGATTGCATTTAAGAATTTAAAATAAAAGTTAACACATAGATTTGATATGGTTAGAGTAAAAATACTTAACAAATGTTCTAAAAAATGACTATAGAAATAATTTTAAGGGAGCAAATATTGCCCCTTAATGGAAAAATATTTTTTCTTTTTTCTTCTCATCATCTCTGTGATACTGATACTACCAGCATAAACAGTGCTGAACAATGCGGTGTCTGAAAAAGAAGAGAATGAATTTGCATTTTCTACCTATTAATTATTTCTCAAAAGGTCTTTTAAAATAAATTAATTAATTAAAATTAAAATTGTGAGTTAAAACAAACAGACTAACAAACCAAAATGACATGGAAAATGAAACTCTGAAATATTCCATATTTTAATTCATTACAGAAAGTACTCAAATGAAAAGAGAAGTTGGAAATTTTTAGATTTTTTTGTGATGCTTTATAGATGACCTGTTAAACTCTATTCGTCAAACTAGAGGTCAGGGTGTATAAGATGCTGTTCTTACATTTAGGTACTATTACAAATGCAATTTACATAAATGTATCTTGTTGTATCAGAAATTAGGAAGTAGCTCTAGGGCATGTTAAAAAGATGTATTGACATGAAGATGGGAAGTGAAACATGTGACGTGCTTTTTGACCTAAATGAGAAGTTAAGTTGGCCTGTTCCACCACGTATTTCACCTACGCTAGTCAGTCTAAAGCGACCTGCAAGCTATGAAGACACGACTGCGTGACAGTATGTTGCTGGTTCTGATTCTGATCATGGTTCAGATGAATCGGGTTCACTCTCAGGATCCCCAGTGGCCGGTTCACACAGTCTGCGACTCTGAAAGAATTACGGTCACCTACAGGAGCTGCGGTGAGATCAGTGTGACATACACTACTGTTCAACAGCTTGGGGTCAGTAAGACATATGTTTTAGGATATTAATAATTTTATTCACTGTGGACATATTAAATGAATTCAAAGTGACAGTATATACGTCACAAAAGATTTATCTTTATATTCTAACTTTACATTCATCAAAGAATCCTGAAAATTCAAATGTTTCCACAAAAATATTGGGCGGCACCACTGTTTTCAACATTGATAATAATCAGAAATGCTTCTTGAGCAGCAAATCAGCATATTATAATGATTTCTGAAGGATCACGTGACACTGAAGACTAGAGTAATGATGCTGAAAATTCAGCTTTGATCACTGTAATAAGTTATTTGATATTGTAATAATATTTCACAGTATTATTGCTGTACTTTTGATGGAATAAATGCAGCCTTGGTGAACAGAAGAGACTTCCTTTTTTCCTACTGACCCCAAGTAGTGTGTGTTTTCCGTGTTTGTGTTGGTTTATCTTTCATTTTCATTTAAATAAAATGTATAGTGAATTGCTTTCATTTTTCCATTTCATTGTCTCAGACCCTTTGCAGGATGTAGGTTTCACTTTCCTGCCTTGCCCTGAAAGATTAACCGATCTTGTAAAAATCAGATTGGCCTTGATTCTGAGTGAGTTTTCGTCTTTGCACATTAATATCACGTCTCGGATAAATGACATGAAGCCGTCAGGCAGTAACCGTGTGTCTTCCACAGGGCAGTCCATCGATGAGCTTTATTCATCATACGAGCTGTGGCTAAATGGTCACACAATCTTGAAACGAGACGAGCCCCTCTGTCTTCCTCATTTCCCACGTTTCAAGTTTTGTGGAAACAGGAGAGGAGGTGAGTGAGCATAGAACGATATTGGTTACCTTTGACAGTTTTATAATAAATAGATTGCAATATGCCATTATTATGAATGATGTGTTCAATTTTGATTTCTCCAGAAATCACCATCGTTGAGTCATCGTTTAAGTCAAAAATAGATCTTCCTCTAAAGGTTTGATTTGTGCATTCTATTTAAACAGCTTTGATTCAGTGCATGCTACTTTGAAAATGAACATGTCTTTTGTGTGTTTTTTAACAGGCTAATTTTGATCTTAAACTACGTGCAATAAATCAAGATGGCTTCCTGATTGCCTGCGTGAACACCACTCTCAGCTTTCATTGATCCTTTAAGAGCAGAGGACCTGTTCTTCAGCTGAGAGCTACTGTAAAATGTATTACATTGTGGTAATCATATTAAATAGTGTTGAATGTTATTACTGCATTTCAGCAAAGGAATGTTTAAGCTATTTGTGTTGTTCCTCTATGAGAGACTAATTGGTGTTTGTACAGTTATGGGAACTGTAACTGCTGAGTAAATATCAGCGTGTGTTCAGGATTTTAGATGCTGTCAGATGATTTTATTGTTTTGCCCTGGTCCCAGATCTTTACTCTTTTAAAACTATAAAAATCCATTAAAAAATAAAATACAAACAGAAAGGGGGAAAAAAAGAGAGAGAGAGAAAAGAGAATTATTATAAAAATTTCATTTCAATATTTATTTTGGGAAAATAATTAATTAAATTAATAAGTTTTTTTTTCTCCTGAAAATTACGGAGGACACTTGAGCATGACTGAAATACAGTATGAGACCGTATCTGTGAATAAAATAAAGGAACATCAAGGTAAACATCACATACCGTATCTTTATTATGGTTCATTTTGACTATGCAATTTTCTCAAAAATATGATTTAATTCTATCTTTTAGGAGACTTAAAAAGCCCAGCTATGAAATTAGCCAAAGCATGGATGTATACGGCCCAAACTCACACCACTGCCAGAGAGCCTCTGATTTATATAGTCAAAATGTTAAACAATTAGCTTGAGCTGCATGGGTAGCAATATTAAACATAAAAAATAAATAAATATTCTTAAGCAGGTTGTAAGGCTTTGTCGTCAGTAGCACTTTGCCTTAATTTGTTTATGTAATGCACAATGTTTACAAATATCAACAGTTTAATGGTAATTTTTCTCAGCGCTTCACATCAGGGTTATTATAGTTCAGTAAAACTAATACTAAAACTAATACATTTTTTATTACTTTAAATAAAATAAACATTAGCTTAAAGGGATAGTTCACCCAAAAATCAAAATTCTTATATATATATATATACTGTGTATATACTATGAAATTCAGCAACTGCTTGGTTATCAAAATATTTTATTTTGCATTCAACAGAAGAAAGAAATTCATACTGGTTTGGAACAACTGTAAATGATGATATGTTCAGATATGTTCATTTTTGGGTGAACTATCCCTTTACAGTATATTAAATAATAATAATAATAAAACTTTTTAATTCAGTTAGTTTCCAAGGCAACATTTGTCATTTCCATTTAGTTTAGCTTGACGTAGTAAAATGCAACTAAATATAAATTCAACTAAACCTGACATTTAAAATAAATAAAAACTGGAATGCTTTATAATAAAAAACCTTTTACTTTACTTTTTAATAAAACCTTAAACTTTAAAATTAAAACTAAAAATTAAATGATTCAAAATATGAATACAAAGTATTATAGTATCTCAGTGATGCTAAAATAACACTGCTTCAATTCACACGCACTAAATATTAGTATTTTCACACAGAAGTCTTGCGCTGTGAATGTAACACAGCGCAATCCTGACTGTCACCAGTAGATGGCGCCATTAACTCTTCTGATCAATGCGCTGTGCGCCATGTTCCTCTGCTTCACTCCCATCCTCTCACACTCACAGCACTGCTGAGGATCAAACAACTGCACTGCATCGACTTCACGTCCTCTTATTTTAGACTTTTTGATTTTGCCCCAAGAATGTATAGAAAGTTAATATCGGCTTGCTGAATGAAGAAGTGAAAAATTGAACTTTTTCAATTGCACAAGATATTAGACAGACACCATATTTAATTGCAAGCAACACAAGTAAATACAAAGTTTTTGCCCATTCATAATGACAGCACATACATTCATCACATTCATTTGGAGTGATGAGACCTGATAATCTAGAGACATACATGTATACATGAAATATTAAACAGGCAGGTCTGGTTGAAGTGTCCGTATCCCAGTGTCTCCTCTCGTCCTCAGAGCTTAGATCTGCCTCCTTCCCTGTTTCAAATACATTTACTGACTCATTTCGCTTCATACAGTCCAGAACTTCCATCACGAAAGCCCGGAAAAAGCATTGCATAATCATTCTGAGCTATACATCACATGGTTATACTTCAGTAAACGGTTCACTTTCTGAGAAAATGAAAATGTAAACATAGCCCGGTTTGGGAAATTCATTTAGTTTATTCTGTGCTGTTTTGATTCGTAATACAAAGTGAAGATTTATTTTATTTTTTATTTTTTGTATGTGGTCAAATCTAGCATTAGCACAACTTTAGAAAGTTCAAAAAAAATAAGTTTTAAGCCATTTAAAGACACTAGACATCTAACAAATGTACTTCCAGTAACATTCATAGAAAATTGTTAGCACAAAAAGTTTATATTTGATGTTCATCTAATGTTTTTTTTTTTTTAACATTCTCAATGTTTTCAAAATTATAAAATGGAATGTTAGTAAAATATTCTTATACTATATTTTAACTGGTAAGCTTATGTTTAATAAGCTCTTCTTCTTTTTATTTTTACCAATGCAATATACTAGTTTGTTATATTAACAGGATCAACAACTTTGCAAAGGTTATTTGTATCCATGTTACAATGAGGATGAACCACAGAAGTTTCAATGGCTGATAAATGCACAAATATATCATATATTTAGTCAGTACATCATTAATGTTGTTTATTAATAAACAGATAACTGAATCAATTCCTCAGGCCCACAGAAACCAAAAACAGCAACATAAAGGGAGCAGCAGGACAAACGACTGTTAGCCAAGAATCATCCATCACCATGGCAAACCTGTTTTTTCACTTCTTCTCCAACCACCCGTATCTTTGAAGAAGCTAAAGAGTCTGCTGGAACCGACAAATGCAACCCATGCAGTGTGCTTATTTAGAACTGCCTTAAATTGGTTGGTTTTACAATACAGGTAACACATTTGGACAGTTATTGCTCTAAATCGGCGTGCAAAATTCTCTTTAATCAAGCATATTTTGTAATTCGCTAGCATGAGAAGTTTAGTATGTTGCTTCGTCCTGCCATCCGTCATTTGTCCAGGAGTTTCCCTAATGGTCTAAATAAGATGTTTTCATTTTTAGACTGTGGAAATAGCAGCATTTTGAGTCACTGATAGCTAATCTAACATATTATGCAGTGTGTTGTGATGGAGCGGCCTGCAGTGCAGTGTGGGATGGTTCAGAGTCAGTGTCCTCAGTCCACGCCGCTGCTGAGGTATTCTTTCAGGCTTGCTCACAGAGGATAAAGGAAACCTTTTGTTGCTGTGAAAGGTTGTTCCCTAGCAACAGGGTTGCATTTGGAAGCCTAGGTAACGGTCAATAAATAACATCACGCTCAAGTTTCGGCTAGTTTGGAGATGGAGGTCTCGCTGCATCTTGTCTTACTTTGTGCACTGAGTAGATTTGTAGGCCTTTCAGAACGTGCTTTAAACCCGCCGTACAACCCGTAGGTGTAGTTTGCATAATAATGAAAGAAACGAACCATTGCTTTAATTTGCTAATTAACATATTTGAAAGTTATTTCACTTTTGGTGGTGTTCTGCAAAGATGCATGAACACTCAACAGCCATGCAGACTTTGGGAGGAAATGATAAACCGCCTAAACAAGTTATTCATTGACCCATATAGCGACTACAAGACCTCCTTAACAGATACATTCAAAACTAGAGGGAAAAAAGCCACTATGGAAATGCAGTGTTTTTTGTTTATATGAGCAGTAAACACAGCTGGAGTTTTGTGCAGTAATTGATCAGAATTGAAGAATGATAAAGTAGTGGATCAATTATAATATCCAGTATCACAATGGAAAGATGCTTGCTGCGTGTCGCGGGGGCAGGTTTGGCCGGTCTAATCAGCCTGAGCTGGACGGGGAGGGTCTAATATCCTGCTATCAGCACCACGAGGAATTCACAGCTTTAACCACTGACAACAGACCAAACCTTACAGTTCATAAAACCCTGCAAAATTCAATAATCATGCAATATCTCTTTTGCCATCTGAAGCTAACTGACATTTATTTCTCAGTACAACCTGTTGCATGCCAGAAGTTTTATTAATGTAATTTTCTTTGCACCTTTATCACTAACTTCAATTCTTTAAATGTGTTCTTTTATTTTTCATTTTTAATTTACTGTGTATATATATATATATATATATTATTACTATTTTTTTTGTTGTTAAAGTACAAATATTTGTCATACCAATAAAACACTGAACTTATACAAGTGCATCTAAAAATGCTAATGTGCATTCTTTATATCTTATTTATTTATAGTTTTTAATTAATGTTGTCATGTAATGAATTATTGTTAATTTTAAAAAAATCTTCATTTTGATTTTATATCAATAACAACAAAAATAATAATTTGCATTGTTTATATTTTATTAATAATGTTAATACAGATAAATATAATTTGCCAAGATTAACTATTGTTTTTCATTTTATTTAATAATAATAATAGTAATTAATTGTTAATATTTTACTTACCATATTTTATTATTGACTATTATTTTCATTTGATTTTTAATAATAATAATAGTATTTTATTTACTTTTCTTAATATTATAATATTTTAATTACTGATTATTGAATTATTTTTGTGAACCTTCCTAACCATATGGGAGAATGTCAATACAGGTAGTTTGCCTAGATTTACATCTACTACTATTAATATTTACATTTCCTTTTTTGTCTGTCTAACTTCATTTTCATCCCATTGTTGTTTTTTGTTAATTACTTTGCATATTTTTTATGTGTTGAAAAACTACTTTCCTGCGTCTTCCAACCCACATGACATACTGTTAATACAGATAAGATGCACTTTTATGTGTGTTTACTGTTGCTTTCGAAGTATTTGTGAAAGCGCATGCGAAGTTTTAGTGTGTGGGATGCTTGTGTGTGGCTGCAGCTTCAGTAACACACGTCCCCTTGGAGACTAGAGCAGGAGCAACACGTGATACTCCGCCTTACTTATCAGCTTTAGAGGAGAGAGAGAGAGACGCAGTGGGAGGAAAACGAAATAAGCGTTTTCCTCTCTCCTCCCTAAAGCATCTCGGCGTGGGGGGAATTTGGGAGAGTGGGGAACTCTAACGCAAAGTTGACGAACTTTGCACATCTTTTACAAACGCCATTTTGATTCCTCTCCGGAACAACTTTTGCAGCTTCTTTCTGTTTTTTTTTTCTTTCTCTCTCTCCTCAGCTCATCATCACCATCATCATCATGTCTCGGCGAAAGCAACCCAACCCCAACAAAGTCAAACGTAAGTTACTCGGCTCTCCTAAACACTCTCTCTTAGGCCTGTTGTTTTGGTTTTGTGCGTTTATTTGAGGTGTTTTGGCGTAACTTCGCGTTGGAGTCAGTAGGAAAGTTAATGCGGAGTAAGAGGACACTTTTTTTTCCAACTTCAGCTTCCTCGTTGTGCGAGGAGAGACCTGATGCCCAAACCTGCTCCAAACAACGCCGTTTCTTTAAGACATCGGCGTGTTTGTGCGCACACAACTTTGTGGTTATCTTTACTAACTTTTTAAAGCTGTATGGAAGTTGTTTCAAGCGGTGATGGGGTTCAAAGTCTGCTGCTGTTAGCTAGCGTTAAGCTAACGCGCCGCGGAGCATCACTTTGATCGCCACGCTTCGATCGCTATCGACTATCGAAACCGTCGTTTTTTATGTGTATAGTTAGTTTTGTTTGCTTTTTTGTTCGTTTGGTTTAGTTCGACAACAACCTGTTGCGTCACAAAGTTTGTTTATCTCTTTAAGGGTGGCCTATTTTTGATCGCGAAACCGTTCAGGTAGTTGCTGAGGTAATTTGAGTAAAGTAACGTCGGTTGGTTTTATCGACGAAAGCGTTTTGTGATTCTGTCACATTGTTTAATCGCAGGTTTAGGACTTGTTAAGATGTAAATCGTCAACGTAAAGACGATAGGTCGTTTATATGTTGTTTCTGGAAAGTGTTTCTGTAAGTTTCATTAAAAACTTTGTCGTTGCGAACTGAAGGAATGGATGATGGATTAGATAATGGTTGCTAGGCATTTGTGTTCCGTCTCTTTTCCGCCCCTCCTCGGTGAAGCAGAAACTTAGGAGAGACGAAGGTAAACGTGGCAAATTCACTCGCCACATTTTGTGCATCCTCCACCACGGTGTCTGTATGCTTTTGAGATGCTTTTCCTGTGGTTATGTAGTCGAAAGTATCTTGCTTATTAGTATTTAAACAAGGGTAGGCACAAGGCCTCTGGGAATCATCGATAAAATACTGCAACAGCATTGCTTATGCATCATATTGCATGACCAATATCAAGTGACTTAACGTACATTTCAGACAAATAAGTTTGTTTTTTTGTGTCCTTTATGTATAAAAATTATCATAATGTCTGAAGACAAGCTGTATTTACATGTGTGAACCTCAGAATTCTAGATGAAGTTGTGATGTTGGAAGGTGCATGTTTATGGAAGGCGTTTTCTGCCAATTTTAAATAAATCAATTTAATTCTAAAAAATGAAAACCAGATTAACATTTTCATTATAGAAAACTATACGCAAAATATGTGCAAAGATTGAAAATTAAATTAAATGATTTAATTTTAATTTTGGCAGAAAATGCCTTCCATACATGTTGATTTGACATTGTGGAAGTGTATAGATAATATCATAATGTATCTATAATCTATATATAGAGATCAGTAAGCAGAAAGCAAGTCTGAAGCGAATGGTGTTTATCACACTTTCACAGTTTCTTCACATTTAGTTGAGGTACCGTAGATAAATAAGTTGGTAGAAATGAATATAGTTATTTAGGTTTATTGTTCACGATATAATTCTTTCTTTTTGTTTTTAGACTACTTTTAGGTTCTGTATCCTTCTTGAATTTTTGTGATATGTCGTAATAGCAAACTCAGTATTCAAAGGAACGAAGGCAGCAATAGTGCCAACATTAATCCGAAGCATCTAGTTTTGAGTGTCACCAAGTAACACGCAAACGAAAAGACTGTCTGGAACAGCATATTGTGAGTGACACGGAGCAACAGAGCTTTCTTTAATCTCTTGTCTCCAGCTCCGCTCCAGGTTTTCCATTGTGCACGCCTCCACTGAAACATCTCTGACTTTGAAAAAACTCATTCCACGCTCCACTTCCACTTGCCACCGCTTACATACTCTAGCCTGGAGTGGACTGGTTCAAGTAATGCAAAGTCCCAGTACTGCTCAACCAATCACATTAGATGACCAAAACTAGTTTTGGGGTCGTGGCAAATGAAGAAGCTTCCTCTTGCCTTTTTTTTTTAAAGGCAGGGTGGAGAGGATTGATCTGGATGAGCAGTTCACATTCCATTACGAAATTCAACACTGGAGACGAGCAGAGTCTCGAACTGCAGCAATGCACTATCACTATACGGACATCATGCCTCTCTCCATCTCTAAATATAAGATCTTATGCGATCCCTTAAAATAAAAGCCCCACCTGATGTATTTAGCTGGACCACTGAGCACATTTTCCGTGCTTTTCTCTCAAATCAATGATGTTGAAGTTTGGCAGAGACCGGACATGTTATGAGTAGGACCATACGGAGGCCTTGCAGCCTGTCTTAAAGGATCAGCTTGATGATGTTGTGGCTAAAGAAGGAGGATGTTTCCATGTAGCTTTGTTTGTTTCCTCTTTGGCTAAGGCTAATAGGAAAGTTCGCTCTCATTTTTATTTTTAAAGGCACATTCTAGAGATTCAAAAGCATGCAGTCATACAAACACACATTTTTTGCTCTTTGAGCTGTGCTAATGGAGTTTATGAAGTGTCTAGTGTTTTTACATGTGGTATGTAGTGAAGTAAACCCCAAAGGAAACAGATACTGATGCTGAACTGTTAGGGAAGTTTTCAGATTCTATTTTAGCTACAGTGAATAGTAACCAATGCATACTGTCCCAATGTGATTTATTTATTTTTTTGCATTTGGTGTTTTTAAATGCATTTAGATGTTTCATACTGTATGCATTGTTCATACATTCTCAAACACTTGAAAATCTGGTGTCCAGTCCCTCTCGGGTTTTTTTCTAGTGCTAATTAAAAGTATATCACCCTCCCTCGGGTCTCAGTGAGTGTCCTGGGTATTGACATTATCTAAATTCATTATAGTAATTCCCAAGATACCTACACAGCAGGCCTCGGTTGTGTCTGCCAAATGATAAACACTTTACAGCTCTGCTTTGCATCACTCACTTTCTCAGATTTACATTTCATTTTATTTGATTTTCTATCTTCGATTGACCATACTACGTGAAATGCCTTGTAAATAATTGATCCCAGATTCAATTGCATAAGGTGCATCTGAAATATCAAATCTTGTTATACCTTTTTAGGTACTAATGTTAGGCAGCTGGACCTGGTTTATGCATTCTTCATCCATTCATTCAAGATGTTTTGCTGCACATTTTAGTGGTTTTATTGGTTACTAATGCTATTGAAGTCTAAATGAGACCTTGCAAATGTGCACCCTGATGGAGAGGGACCTGCTTTTGGCCCTAGGGCATGATGGGTTGGCCCTTTGGCTCCCAAGCTATATTTAGCCTGCCTTTTTTAGATAAGATTATATTCCATCCCTCCGTGAGGCGTATTGCGGAGACAGGAACACAGCGGGGGAACAGCTTGGATGGAGAAAGAGCCCTAAGGTGTATTTGTAGTTGTTTCCACAAATTGGGCGTTTATCCATAAATATTAGGACTCTGTTGTAATTAAGGTCACACAAAAGAACTCGATATTCAAATAGACCATCTCATTCAAGAATGGCAGAAATTAGAGAGACAGAGTTGTGGGTTTAATTGTTGTAGGGGCTTGTTGATTTTATTAGCACACAGATTAACTGGTGTTTTATTAAAACAAGTGGTTTATTTCAGAGTGACACAAGCGTGCTTCTGTCTGGAGGTCTGTACTAGAATAGTGTTGGGTGCTGACACTTTAGACTCAGCTATATTTGTGGTTGTCCTGCTTGAAGTCCCTCATTGCTTACTGTTTGTTAATGCAGTAAGAAGAATGCAGACATTTCATGAATGCTGCTCTGCCTCCTCCTCACCGTGGCTCATTGTTAACAGCCTAGATGTGTCATATATGGGATTGAAGGCTTAACCTCAAAAATTTAACCAATCCTCTCTGCGATTGCAGGAGTTGTCATGGCCCACACAGGCAGCATTTATCTTTGGCTGTGAAAACATGAAAAACACGTTTGGTTCAGAAACAGTGAAGCTGCTGAAGAACTAGCAGTTGCAATAGATTTAGTTTAGAACAACTGTGATGCTTTACTGATCTAATAAATGACTTGATCTATTTGCTAAGGCAAGCATATGAATCATTTGGAAGTTGCTTTGGATAAAATGTAAGCATCAAATGTCAAAATTGTCGTCAGACGTTTTTGTAGAAAACATGCTGAATGTCTTTGCAGAACAAGCTTGTGTTGTTGCGAAGTGCAAGTCAAGCAGAAAAAGACAATATACTGCTAGTATATACTTCTGCCGATGCCTCATAAGACGAAATATAATACAGCGCAACAGCATCATGTTGTCATGTCGTAAGACAATAGGTATGTCCCAAATCGCTTACTTATGCACTATTGTATGATATCGTGTAGTATAAATAGTGTGTTCACATTGAAAATTCCAAAGAAAAAAAGTACACTTTAAATACCTGGATGATGCACTAAAGTAAGTATTCGAAAATAAGTGTGGAAACGAAGTTGGACTGAACTCAACTATCGTAGCTTTAATTACGTCACGAAGGGGGAGGGGTTATTAATGACAAAAATAACCTTATAAAATTCATACACTACATGGTTGAGTACATACGTGCATAGTGCATCATTTGGGATGCAGTTAATCTGTTTTGCAAACTGTATTGTTGTTTTTAGCGCAGGCATAACAACGGAATGGCATTGCCATAGAAACCAACACACATTACATAAAAAGAAGAATGCTTCTTGACATGCAAATCGAATATGAACAGTTGCAATACACTGTGGACAGTCAAACATCTAGATCGGATTCCAGTCGGATATGCACAAAAACGGATTTGCGCTGACAGTCTGAATGAGGCTAATGTGTTTTGTAAGTCTAATTTGAATCTAGATTTATTGTTCAATAGCTTTTATCGAAAAGCTTAATTTAAGTGGTTGTTTATCATGCTTTTAAACACTGCAGGATTGTTAAGAACCTTTCATCAGAGCACTGACCCAATCATCTGCCATGTTAACTAGTCATCAGGCTAATGGGCCATAAGGCTCAATGAACACCTCTGAAGCCCTGTTACTGCGGCCCATCTTATCACCTTTCCCCACTTCTCCCCCGAGCCGCTCCAACCAGCAAATAATGTCGGTATTTGCTAAGAGTTCAAAGTCTAACCCAACGGCTATCACCGATGTGAAAGAATGTCACAATGGAGGAGAGGACAGGGCAGGGAAGGAAAAAAATGGAGCTCTAGCAAGCTGAGAAGAGGAGATGAGAGGAAAGACAGGAAGTGAAACTTGCCTCTTCTCTGAGGTGGAGGGGGAAGAGATGAAGGAAGTGTTCGAACAATAGCGAGTTAGTCGCACGGCTGTTTTCCCTCTCTGAGATTCAGACAGCTCGACGGATACACTGCAAAAAAAAGGCTTATCTTACTTGGTGTTTTTGTCTTGTTTCTAGCCAAAATATCAAAAAAATCTTAAATTAAGATGCATTTACTAGATGAGCCAAATGTCGTAAAATATTTAGTCTAATTTGAGTGCAAAACAAGTAAAATTATCTGCCAGTGGGGAAAGTAAAATATTCTTAAAACAAGTTTATTTTAGGCTACTTACTCCACTGGCAGATAATTTTAATTGCATTAATTTGGTTTTTCCCTTGGAAACAAGACTAAATATCTTACGTCATTTTGCTTATCTAGTAAATGCATCTTAATTTAATTTTTAGATATTTTTACTAGAAACAAGAGAAAAATGCTAAGTAAGATGAGCCTTTTTTTACTAGTGGCTTTGACAGCACTGGCCCCGTTTTATAACTTTTTCTCTTGTTGTTTCCTCAAGATAAGTGTTTAAACTAAATCCGAAGTGTAGGCCGACTGATGTACAGCTCGTTTTCTGTCTCGGCTCTCGTTTGCTCTCTCAAGCCTGAAGCTCGCTCTCTCTCTCTCCCTCCCTGCCTGCCTGCCTCTCTCTTGCTGACTAAACAGTTTTGTCAGCTGGCAGTTGCTCGCAGGATTTGCGATAGCTTCTGGAGGCTGGGACGAGGGGGAAGGGTGGTACTCACAGGCAGCACTTGTTGCTTAGTGGAGCTGGCTGAGAGAGAAAAAGAGGGAGGGAGGGAAGAAAGGGTGGAACAGACAAGACGCGAGTGGTTGCAGAAAGAAAAAAAGAGGCCAGCAGCATCGCACAACCAGTTTCTGTCTGATTATGTGTGAGGAAGTGAGCATGTAAATGATACAGTTGCACTAATCGGCATCTTGAGCTGGAGTCGGGACGCCGTGTGTCCCAAAAAGGGTAGCTTCGTCGCATGTTCTGCGTCTGACACATTTGAGGACGTGCAGACAGGCCTTTGAGTAAACAGCGCAAATCTGGTGTTCTTATGTCAGGCGCTAATCGAAAGCCAAGAGGTGGTTGTTTGCTCCCGTCTGCTCAGCTGGTCTGCCACCCTGCCACTCGACGAGTAACAAATATAGACCACAAGGATGAGCTGCCCTAATGACATGTTACCTGGCAGTGCATGCTGGGAAAAGATGTAATCCTGGGATGCAACTCGGCAAACATGACATGTCGAGCAGATCTGTTTATGGTCTTTGTGTCATTTTTGTGTTGCTCCTTTACACTGTGGAAGATGAATATTGAGTGTGATTATCATTAAGACAATATTAAATGTTAGTTTATATTGTCATTGTACTAAAGTAAATAATACAAATATAAAATGTTTTGCAAAATATGAGCAGTTTTTTTATTTTATTTTTACACAGGATTACAGAAATGAGAGAAACTGACGTGTGATGTCTGACTTCACAAGCAGATACATTCTTTATATGTTTGTGTTACTGTTAAACATTAAAATCAATATCTTAAGCTAACATGTTCATTTTTTTTTTTTTTATCAAGTTACCCCCACACACACACACACTTTTTTTTACCCTTGTTTAGCCCTGGTTTAAAACCCCCTGATTTAAATCTTGTGACGTGAAATGTGGAATTATTAGCTGACAGTAACATGAGTAAAAACCTAAAACACCTAGTAATGCACCTAAATTTTGTGGCTGAAATGGCAAAAAAAAAAAGGTTAGTTTGAAATGGTTTTGAAGGGTCAAAATCTGTATTTAATTAGCACTTTTCTGAAGATGCATTTTGACTGAATGCACTACAGTTATTCAAATGACCCTATTACTCAATTACCCAAACATTATTTTAATTTTTTGGCAAAATTAAAACTTTTTGGTTTCAGTAAATCATTTCAGTGCATCACGACTAGCCATCTCATAACAACACTCTGGCATAGCAGTGAGTTTTGCACTTTTTTCACAAAAGTGCAGTGCCATGTGTTGTATTGAAAGTTGTGCTTTGTTTTCAGTCCATCCCTGGTTCTAATTTGAAGTCCCTCCATGTTGAACTCAAGTAATCAAGCTTCCCTGTAGCTGTTTATGCAGTGATGCATAAGAAGAAACAGATAATTCAAGTGCATAACAACCTTCCCGGTCACCCCCTTCTTCAAAACCGAACTGTACACATACCCATCCGCATCCACACCCACACACACACACACAATGTCCTGCCATCTCCGCTCATGAACTGAAAAGGTACTGTTGTTTGTTCTGCAAACACAGGACACACCTCATATCCACAGAGACTGGAGCACATGCCCCTAGTCCTGCTGAACCTCAGGCTCGTAAAGAAGTTAGACACACACCTTCTTGCAACCTCTTGTGCAAACACATGGGCCTCCACCTGAGAGCATCCCTTTGCACAGCTGCTATGAGTGCAGGGGGGAAGGGAGGATGAGATTACTGGACTTGGGATGGAGGCGGAGACACGGGGAGTGAGGGAAGTCAAGGAAGGGAGGAAGAACTCGAGGCTTTAAAACTCCACCAGCATTTAAAACTGCACCCGCAAGTTTAGACAAAACGGTTGGTCATATTTGACTTTGAAACCAACATTTCCACCAGACGTTTCCAGTCAGGACGGTCTGACTAAGATGTGTGTCAGTGTTATTAAGCAAACATCGATACTGAAGAACTCTTCCTGAAAGCCACACCTGGTCCACTCAGAAAAATCTCCCAGAATCTGTCTCAAAACCTCGACAGAGTCATCACACTCCTCGATGACGGCTCAACCATTTTGAAATAACACCAGGCCACGCTCCTTCTGTTTAGGGACATCAGCATTAGAAAAGATAGGAGATGCTGATATGCTGGCTACTGTTTCCAAAATAAATGCGTCTTTGTGATGGAGCTGGCTGACGTGATGTGCGAGGGGGTTGGGTTAGAGAGGTCTAGGACGCTCAAGCCCAATTTTGGGCTGCGAATTCGAATGGTCAGGTGAAAGGTAAAGGTGTGTCTGCCTCGCCGGTCTGGGGTTAATGGTACACCGTCTAGCTCCCATGGGAAACAAGGAGTCAATGGGGCAGGCTCTGCTGACGCGCCCCTGAGGAGACGCCACAAAAGACAGCGAGCAGGGTTCTTTCTTCTCCTGAAACCTGGCCTTTCCCATCAGGGGCTGTGTACACAATGAGCAGACAGAAACGCTGCCCTCCTTCAACACCTATTTCACAGTAAGCCTACACGCTTGGATATTTCTGAGGGACCCACCCAGAAGACGTGTTAAAAACCATGAAGGCAAATCAAGAATGTAAAAGTTAGTATCTACTTGAATGAATTTCACACCAAAAATAAGACAATATATTTTGAAAAGGGAAACAAAAACCTGTTTTAGGACCATCAAGCATTCTCTGCAATTCTTAGTGGTCCTAAATTAGGCTTAATTCTCAATTCGCTTTCAATTAGCCTAACTTTCTTTTGCTTTGGGGCTGAAATATGACCTAAACATTTCTTGAGTTTTTCATGAGATTCACTCACCAAGTGAACAAACCAGGAACCATCTCTCACAATTTGTGAACCAGACTTATTGTAGGGCCCTATGGTTTCCACAATGTGGAAAATGCAGATGGAATCATGGAATCCAGTCATAAAAACGGAATTTACTGTATAACGCGGAATGTCACAGAATCTGCTAAATTTTGGACTGATAAATCAAAAGTAGTTCAGTACAGTTAAATGAAAACACAATATGGACTAGTGTCTGTGAATATTAAGCCACAAAATACCATTTAAATATGAATCCTGTGTTCTGTGTGTCATGTACTGAAGCACATGTGACACTTGCCGCCTCAATATATGAGTACATAAACATGAACATAATCTCTAGAACTGCACTTCATAAGAATTTTACCATTTCTTTTGAGAAAAACTATTGTCATATTATATGCAAACAGAAACTTAAAGGTCTTCACAGCAACCTGTCAAAATAAAAGTTTGCTTAACTTGAACAAACTGTGACAAATATATTACTTAATGTAATGATAGTGTTAATACTAATAATACTTATTAAAACATTATTTTTTAGGGAATATTTACCAGGAAAAACAAAACAAAAAACAGAATATACTTAGCAGAAAAATGTAAATACACAACACAGTGTTTCTGGAAAAAAAAGAAATAAATAAAATAATTAATAAATCATTTTTATGAAATAAATTAATTAGAGATGCCTTTGATTATTACAATTTAATGAAACCATTAAAATGGAATCCAGAAAAATAATGGAAAACACAGTATTTGGTAATAAATAAATAAAATAAAACTAAAAAAGTAAAACATTTCATAGGGCCATTTTTACTTTTAATAAATTTCTGTTAAAAAAATGTAATTTAACCATTAATACACAAGTCTAGGAAAAAAAGAAAAAAAAACAGAATGCAGAAAAAATCAAATGGGTTTCATAGGGCCCAACTATTGGCATAATTTTTCTCCTGGGCAATAGCTGGTTGGATTTCAAACAACTGTTTGTGTGAATGCAGTATAACCTGACCTGTCTGTGCCTGTCAATGAGCTTATAAGAGCGGATGAGTGGTAACTTCCACATTTTAAAGCATCTTTATTCGAGTTAGTCATCAGAAAACCATGTGGACACATCTACTTCCTTCATCTAGTTTCCATCTATCCGGAGCATCTCACAAAACTTGTCTGTCCAAGGAGTGTTATCATTAACCAGGGAGTTAGGACTCCACTTGTGAACTTTGTTACCAAGTGCTTGCGGAAAAGTAGAGCAGAGGCAATAATAAACTTAATCAGAGAGCAAAGAAGATAACCAGGCTGTTGATTGGCTCATGGAAAGATCAGATCAAGGGTCCGTATGAAAGTGCAGACTTTACAAAATGCACGTCAGAGCTCTGACAAAATGGCTGCTTTGCTCATCCTCGCGGGATATGGTTACTACTAGCCTGTATTTTGTGGTTGTGCAAGTTGAAATTGATGAGTTTAGGAATTACATAAATCTTTTTAAACTCATGCAGATATTTACAGACAGTCATAATCTTCAGCACATCAAGCTCAAAAGTTTAAAACCTCCTCATTTGAATGAAAGGTCCTTCATGCGCCCGTGGTGTTTGATGTGCAAAACGTCTGTTTTGTCTCAATCAATGTTGCGTAACTAGTCATAAAGTGGGTAGTGTCCCTGTAATGTCTTCTCCAAGATTGCGCTCATTTCGCCATAATCTTTGAACAAGGTCATTGGGCTGCTGATAAGTTCTAAAGAAAGTTACAAAGAAATTGACAATCCTGTAGAAAAAAGATTTGTTACACTTTTACATTGTTTTGCTTGTAGAAAACTTTATTAATCTCACAAGATTTGTTGCACTTTTGTGTTGTTCTGGCTTTTAGATCACCATAGGTTTGTTCCCAGATTTCAGGTGTTACTTCATTTAAATCCTCGCCTGATGATGTCGGGAAGATGATTGGTCACTTTTGAGCCGCACGTCTGTGTTTGTGATTCAGCCGCGTGTTTCATGGCTTGCTAAGGAAATGGCCTTTCCCACAAGGCTGTGTGTGAGTCTGTTAAACCTCTGCAGAACAGGAAACGGTGGACACTGGATGTTTTTTCAGGTTCTCATAATTATGATAACTATTGTGCTACATTTAGGGAATTGTTCATCAGAACTAGTGAAGTAAATGGTTTCAATCTTTGCCAGAGGAAAGCAGACAGGAAAAGTTCTCCTCAGTTCTGCTAATCTGGCTCTTTTGTTAGTGGTAAACATTAAATACTTAATCAGGTCGTGCTCTAAGAACCTCTCGCCGAGAAAAAAAGTGTTTGGAGCTCAAAATCAGTGGAGGAAACCAGAACTTTTTCCATTGTTGAGTCATGTGACCATTTCGGCTAAGCCTGCTCGCCTTTGTTTGAAACTTGTAATTGTCCCTTCCTGCGTGTTTTAACCCCTTTTATTCTTTTAGGACCTCACAATGTTGAGGGTTGTCACCCACCCACCAATCTGTACCCACTCTGGTGCCGCCTTACATCTGATGGGACCCTCTTTTATCAATGTGTGGGCAAACATTAAGGGGCCTATAGAGATGGAAATGAGGCCTTTGCGGCCCTGCAGCCGAAATGCTGGTGCCCTAACGCCTCTACAGACTGTCATGGAATTACAAAAGAGATTGGTCTGTAATGACCACCCGTCCTTTGACTGCTGCTGGGCTTGTGTACTTTCTTTCATTTCTGTACCGGCTGATGTCATTCAGATTCGTCATTTAAAGGTGGTTTCAAGCTAATTGACACTTAAAGGACAATACAAGCATGAATAACAGCATGTTGTGATGTCTAGCGGATAACATTGTACGTTTGTGTACTTTACTCCCAAACTGAATCATTTGAGTTTTACATAATCGTTTAAATATATGTATTGAGATACTTTGTTAGAATTAAAGTATTTAAATGCGCAATTAAAATGGCTACATAACGTAGAAGGGTTGGAGCTCCAAATTACATGATATTTAGCCTAAAATCAAATTAAGTCTGATTGTGAAATGTCTTTTCACAATGACTAAATCACAGAAGGCTGTGTAAAATAGACTATATAAGTACTATAAAATATAATTGCTGACTGTTTGTTTCAAAGAATTGCATTTGAGGCATCCACAATACAGTTTTTCATCCATTTGCAGAGTTATGAGAAATTATCACATTGTATGATGGCTAACTAAAATATAGGTGTAACAAAGCTTTAATTTCAATCATGTCACGTATACGGACTACTCTGTACATACATTTTAATGTTTTGGTGCTTTTGGTAAAAGCTTAATTGACCCTTTTTCTTGTGTGGAATGGCATTTGGTGATTACAGCAAAATGCATTGAATGAATTGAATACTCTCACATCAAGTTCTCGCTTTTGGCTTGTTCTTTCTTTGTAGACGGCCTGTGCAGCCTTTTGTTGGATGGTCAGCCTGATGCTAAACACCAAGCTGCCACATTTAGGGAAAGAATCGTGACTTTAACGCTCTCGGGCCAGCAAATTCTCCTATGAAGTTCCAGCGCCTCCACCCCCCATTCTAGATGAATCGCTCCCTTGTAGGAGCGTGTCCTCAGGCAGCCGCCTATGTAGAGAGAGCCCTGCACAGCAACTCTGGAGCAGTACGAAAGGGAAAAAACAATGTGACTCTTATTTCAGACAGGGGAGGGGGGGCCGTATGTGATGTGATGCTAGGGAGTCGCTTCGGCTCAGCCGAGAAGCCCTGCGCGTCAGCACACACTGGAGTGTGATGGATGACTCCTGCTGCAACCACCGGCCTGGTTGTCACTCAGGCGAACGGCAATAGCAAACAGCTGGCAACCCGGGGCGCAATTGGCCGTAGGGAGTCACATGGGATGGCTTTTGGGGGCGGTGCCTTAAAAGTGGGTGGCTGACGGCTGTCACAGCACCAGTTGGCTGATGTTTTGGCCTTGTACTTTAGCCTGCATCCTTGCTTTGGAGTTTAGGCCATGTAACGTTGTAACAGAAGCCAAAAGGGGCCGGAGTTGAGGGGAGGTGCAGAAATGATAGAGTGATTAAGTGAAAGAAGAGAGAGTGAGGTAATGCACAGTGACTGATGATAACATCGCCGTCAGAACTGGGTCCAGTAAGAGCATTCACAAATCTTGCTTTAGATTTTCTCACCCAACAAGCTTCTTTTTCAGGGGAGGGGAAAAGGCAGCCTTGACAGCCACAAATCATGCATGGTTACTGCATGTCTGTTTATGTGTGCACGTATGAGCCACAGAGATGTTCTCAGCATCAGCTCGATGAAGGCTGTATTCTTCTTGGCTTCACAAAGAGCTCTATTATAGCATGCCGTAAGAGGCATATCTGCCTAGTTCTCTGTCAAACACCCCTCCAGTGGTTTTCCTTCTCTTAGTCTTCCAAATAAATGGAGAACCCATCGTGGCAGCTCGCCAGCCTCAAAACCTGACTGGCTGGCACATTATTTACAGTGACTCAAATTGTTCTGACTTCTGTAAAACTAAAATGTTCTACAGAATGTGTTTTAATCCAGTTTATTTGCATAACTTTTTTATAAAGATAATCGATGTTGGTTTTTGCTATTTTGTTCGCTTTGAATGCAGTTGCGAGGGAATCCCTTTACAGTAATGGTGCATTCACTCAGATCAATTTCAGGATGTGTGTTGCACAGCATCGTGGGCCTCTTTTTCAGGATGGCTTGTAGGAGCTTGCCGGTTTAACAGGACTGAAAAAAGCCTCGAGGTACCCCCACATGCCGCCTCCTCTTCCTACTCCTTGTCTCTTTGTGTTCTCAGGTGTACAATGAATTTAGAGTCTACTTCATGAAACCGGCAGCCACACCTATACCTCAACGGTGCATAAAAGAGAGATGGTTATTGGAAGCATCTCTATACTTTTATTGCAAAGCACACTTTAGTTAACACCACTTTCTAAGCCAAACCTTCATTCATTCTGCGGCTTTTTAGATTCATTAAAAAAAATACTTGTATTCATGCCGACTTAAGTGCACAATACCCCAAAAAAGATTTTTACTTTTTCATTTTTACTTGATGGTTACGCCACATGATATTAAATTAATACATTGGTTGACAATAGTATACATGTTTTTCGAAACTTTCTGAAAATAGATTTTTAAGGACTGGGTGTGTTTTAAATTGGATGTTCCCGCCACTTTATCTGGGACACTCTGAATCCTCTGAAATTAATTGAACTCAAAGTCAGATTTAGGCATGCTTTGAACATTCTTTTTTTGCCTCCAGTTGTTGATTGCATCCTTTATTATCATCAATGATGTTCAAAGAAAAGTTGAACAATGGTAGATGTGAGTTCTAGTAGATGTGAATCTACAGGACCCAAACCTAATTTAGTTGTTCTAGTCACTGATGTGAGCCATGTACACAGTGAGGTTTGGAAAGCCCTCTGTGTGCCTCTGGATTTATGGAGCCGAGCTGTCACTGCTGCCCCTCGATGAATGTTCCATTTGTTGCACAGATAGACAACTGTCAAAGGAGAACGGCATGGGCCCACTGCGTCCTTTCTGCCATAAAAGCTGCCACCCCGACCAGCTCTGCCGAGAGAGGGGGAATGGGGGGGAATGGGCGGGAGATAGGAGGAATTCCCATGTGACTGCTTCCCAAGAGGATTCTTTTTCCACGGATGAATCAAAAGTTCCATTTTTGCACATACGAAACAAAATTGAAGACAAAAAAACTTGTACTGTTGAGTACAAAATCAGACCTTTTAATCACTCAAATAAAAAAAAAAATGTTGCAGTTGCACAAAGCAGATGTCTTCATATCCACGGATCACAGTCAAAGCCAGTCAAAGAGAATGGCATCTTAGCAAGTAGGACAAGGGAAAGATCTCTTGGTCTTCCTGCAGGAACATGTCTGCTAAATAAAGGAGCGATCACAACAACAAGAACAACAGGAGGGAAGGAGATTAGATGCGCAGATCCTCCTTTCACCCAGTCCTCTACACCTCACGCACTGTTTAACCAGAGTAAGCCTGGGATGAACATCCCCATGTAGTCTTGCATCATTATGATTCTTTTCATTCACGGCTCTTGTTTCTCCCTCAAGGAAGCGTTCTAAAATGGCTTCCCTGTCTTGGATGGATTGGTGGGGACAGCGATATTCTTTGAGAGCGGTTGTGCGCACACACACACACCATCTGTAATGAGGGTGGACAGTGTATGCTTTTTCCAGGCAGCTGTCAATGGCACACTGATCTGTCAGCATGGACCCTGCATCTGCACTCCTCTGTAACTCACACCACGGCTCTCCACAGAAACCGGGCATGAGCCAGCGTCTGTCTTCGCTTACAAGAACTCTATCTTAGCAAAAGCAAGTCCAGCCTCTCTTTTGTGAGAGAATGCAGTTCTTTCTCTTTCCGCCCATGCATATTTGCATGGATATGGAGATGAGCCTGAATGTGAGGCAATCCTGTCCTTAGACCTCGCTCATGTGAGCAGTCGACCGCTCTCGCAGTACCCCACTGTGAAGTCTGGCCAATCCGAGGCACCATATGTGTCCTTTAGACCCAAATAAAGGCCTGCCGTCTGCAAGAACGAAGGGTCTAAGACTTGTCCCTGTCGCAGGCACCTGTGAGGCTTGACAGCTGAGTCGTCCGTTGCCAAGGACCCCTCAATTTGCATGCTTGTTTACATCATCTCTTAACCTCTGAAGAGCCAGGAACTACCGAGCCTGCACCACAGCTGGGACTAGAGGTCCGCCAACCCCCTTAAAACATCCAAAGAACACATGTGCACCAAATCTTCCAGTGCATCCTTGCAACCCTTCAAGGATCCGTCTTAAAGCCATAGAGCAAGAAAAGGCAATGTGTTTTATGATTTAGAGGCTTTGAAACATTTTAAGTGCATCTGAGATGCTCACACAGATACAGAGCTTGTTTGCATGAAGCAAGCTTGCCCCAAGGCGAAGCAGCCAGGGTTGATTTGGAAATGAAAGCCACTTCCTGCGCAGCACAGTTTAGCATGGTGCCTGTTATGATGTATGCTTGACTCAGGTGTTGAATGATGTTTAAGAGTAAAACAGTCGCTCACACAGGCCGATGTCTTCAGCTTTGAATGAAATAAGGGGTTCTGCAATGAAGCAATGAAGCGAAAGTTTCTCCTTTGATACGTCACATTTTGCATTCTTCTTTGTTGTTATTATTAGTCATGTTAACATGAAAAATCAGTCAGCAGACAAAACTGGATGTGCTGTCTTCTCAGTGGTTGAGGTCGACATCTCTGCACAGCAGAAAATCATGAATAAGGAATTTTGCTGCTGAGAAAATAACTGGGGCTGATGACGTGTCTGCTTTTGCCTTCCTTGGTGTGATGGGTAAATGCTATTCTCTGTTCTGCTCTAATATAAACCATCATCTGTAAAAGGAACTCAAACCTCACTGGAGTTTCCACATGTTGCCACACAATGGCTGGTCAGATGATTTCAATTCGCTATGTCTTTGCTTTTGATTGCATTGCCGGCACTTCTGCTGAATGATTGAGAAACATCCTGAGGGGTGCTTTCACCCCTCACTTGTACTAGAAATGTACCATATTTTTGGTATTACCATGTTTCTTTGGATATGGAAGCATGATAATACCATTGTGATGGTAGTGCCTTTGCATTCTTTGAAGCAAGTATATGTTGCATTCTCAATGTTGTCACAAGGGGCGCTGTACCAAACATTAGGACAAACTGTCTTCTTCTAGGGTCATGCTTTTTGAGTCAATTGTTTGAAGATAGTAAAGCTGTTATTATTCAGGAATCTTACTATAAACACAGTCAGTTTAATGGCTTAGACTGCCCCCTTGAGTACTGGAGGTCAATTATGCTGCAGTAGAGTAAGAATGTATGTTAAGTATATAATGGGAAACAGCATTATTGCGTTGTGTTAGCTATGCATTTACATCTCCATGTGACTGTGTTCTGGCCTAAGGCCCGATTCTGATGTGAATGCTTGCAAACACCACCAAAAAAAATCTACTGTTGTCTAGGGCTGCACAATATATTGCATGCGATTGTCATGCGCATCTCGTCAGTAAAGCCGGTTCTGTGATTAGTATTAAATCTCCATCACGTGCTTTCAAATGGAGTGGCATTTACTACACTGAGATCACGTTCATTATCGAAGTCGATTCATCTGCGATTATGAGCTCGAATTGCGTCGCTTGTCCATGAACTTTGGCTCTGTGTATTAAATGCGGCTCCATCTTAAAGCATGTGATGGAGATTTATTACTAATCACAGACAATCGCATGCAATATATCGTGCAGTCTTACTGTAGTCGACACAGTCTGTTTAATGGCACAGATCGCC
Organism: Onychostoma macrolepis; assembly: GCF_012432095.1. Lineage (NCBI taxonomy): Eukaryota > Metazoa > Chordata > Actinopteri > Cypriniformes > Cyprinidae > Onychostoma > Onychostoma macrolepis. The sequence continues at coordinate 24,951,595 of NC_081178.1, forward strand.
CACTTGAGTACTGGAGGTCAATTCATTAGAGTAAGAATGCATTTTAAGTATATAATGGGATGGCATTATTGCATTGTGTTGGCTATGCATTTACATCTCCACGTGACTGTTTTGGCCTAAGTTCTGCTTCTGATGGGAATGCTTGCAAACTCCTCCAAAAAAAGAAAAACAATTCTGTAGAATTTAGGTTTTGTTCAAGTAGGACTTGGTGTCAAATGATTGTCTTTTGTGGCATAGTCTAACTGCAGCAATTAGTATCAACCCAGCTGTGTGTTTATGTCTTGTAGGGTGTACGGTTTGCATTGATAAGGATACGAGACCAGGGTGGTGCAGGTTCTGGTAACTACCGTCCTCCGCCCCCTCTCTCCCCCTCAGTGTCTGTGGTGTTTAGTAGAAACAAAGCAAACAAGCCTGGGAGTGAGCAGTTAACTCAGTGCGTTCTTTCAAGCAGCAAACGAGCAAACTGGCCTGTCCCGTTTGTCTAGATTCTCACCTCTCTGCGCCACCTAGCATGCTCCTTTCATTCATCAGTTGTTTTTTTTTTTTTTTTTTTTTCAACCCTTTCTTTTAAACTCTATACCTTCCTCTCTTTGCATCAGATCCCATCTCCTGTCTGTCTTTCACAGGTTTTTATCTTGGCCTCACGCTATTGAAACTGATATTGAGGGGTGATGTGCTAGGCAGAAAGCAGCGCTATCTCAGCGCGCCAACTGCTCTCAAACACGTCGGTTCCTGCACTTGTCCATGCCTGTCATCCAGCCCTGAAACAGAGCAGTAGCATTCTTTCTCACACACACACACACACAGAGCGCTCATACTCACACATGGAGGCGGAGGTAATCACATAGTGTGTGTACACAAACAGGTTTAACCCAAAAATGGATGTAGCCAATACCTGCACTCATTAAACATAAATTTAGCCTAAATTAAACTGTTTCCTGGCACGAAAGAATGAAATGTAACTTGCAGCAGTTAATTGTGGTTCATCGCAGGGCATCTCTCTCATTTTTGTGACTGCTTTAACTTTTTTTTCAACTAACTATTTGTTGAAGTCTGAATCTAGTGACTCATCCAACTAGTCGTGTTCGGAAAGAAAGCTTCACTATTACTGGTGCTCAAACTTAAGGTTATAGATTTGAACAAACTCCATAACCACAGCATTAAACTTAGTGGCATAATTTTTGCACTTCACTGATGAATGGGAGTGACAGGAAATTAAGTCACAAGACGGACAAAATCACATGACTATTTTGATGTGTATGTGTGAATCTACACTGCTGTTGGTGAGGTACAGCAAAAATTCCTATGATGGAAGATCTGAATTTGCAAAAAAAAAGTTTTTTTACAGAAATCATTCTAATATGCTTATTTGCTGCTCAAGAAACATTTATTATTATTGATGTTGAAAACAGTTTGTGCCGCTTCATATTTTTGTGATACAGTTTTGCAGGGTTCTTTTGAATATAAAGTCCAAAAGATGAGCCTTCCTTTAAAATAGAAGATTTTGTAAACTTATAAAATTATTTACTGTCACTTTTGATCAGTTGTATGCATCCTTGTGTAAAAAGTAGTAGTGTGTGTGTTTTTTATTTATTTATTTATTTATTTTTAATTATACTGACCCTAAACTTTTCAACAGTAGTGTATTTGATAAATGTGTTACCATAAACTTAGTTTATATGCAAATTTGCAATTTTATGCTAAAATGTGCATTAAAAGATGTGAATGGAATCTCTATTACAGAGACTTGGGTGAAATATGGAAGCTACTTGCTATATATATATATATATATATATATATATATATATATATATATATATATATATATATATATATATATATATATATATATATATATATATATATATATATATATATATTTATTGTTATTATTATTATTATTTTTTTACATTAAAAAATACACTTGTTAAATCACACTGGTAATGCATCAGGGATGCTGGCTGTGTAAAACCAATCTGGCCTGCTTGTTGCTGATGTATTCCTCACTTTGTCTCTCCTTTTGTTTCCTCCTTTTCTCTGACTACTGTGCGATTCACACCAAAGCCAATAACAGTCGCTGAATACAGTCAGTATCCTGTCATCATCATCAGAGCAGTGTAACATGGGAGAAGCTGGGTGTGTTTGACGGGGGCAGAGCTTAAAATCCATCCACACACACACACACACATACTCTGGCGTGGCTAAAGACCACAGCAACCTAAAATGTCTCCTCCACCCAGGCCATTATACCTGCCTCTTTGCCTCTCAATTAGGCAGTCTTACCAGCCACTAATCTGATAATCTCTGTCCTGTCTCTCTCATCCAATCCTCCATCTCTCTCACATCTCTCCTCTGACGACTCCTTCGCTTGTCTCTCCATCTTGTCTCCATCCCCCACCACCAACGGCAAAGTTTTCTGTGAACTTTTTATGGTCATCTGTCTTCAGTCAGTTACGTCCCCCTCTCCCTCTCTCTAATTTAAAGACTCACGCTCCATCACCCCCTCTGCACGTCTCCTCTCTTTTGAAAAGCTCCTGCACAAAGAGGATAAAGCTACGTAAGTCTCTCCTCCTCTTCGTCTGTGCATCTCTGTATCCCTCCATCCTGTCTGCGGACGGCTAACAGACGTTAAACGGGCCAATCACTGATTAGTGATGCAACAAATGATGCTAAACAACTCCTTATTGTGTTTATTAGGAGCAGGCCTAGACAGAATATGCAAAGTTTTCCTGTGCTGTTTTAGGTGAAAATCAGCAGAATTTGTTTAAACATTAGGTAATGTCAGAAATATTATAACTACACTATTATAAAATATAAGTAATAAAATTCTAGTCTTCTAACAAGCTAGTAATTTAGCAAGTTTTCTATTTATATTTTTAGCAACTGCAAGTTAAAAAAAAAAAAAAGTCTACTCTGGTCTACTCTTAGTAATAGCTGACAGTATTATCACATAAAATTAAATAGAAATGGGCTGTATAAGCAAAAATGTATTTTTGCCAAATTCTTAAGAATTCTAGATACACTACCATTCAAAAGCTGGGGGTCAAACGTTTTTTATTGTTTTGAATATTTTAATAGTTATTAATAATGTCTTAATAGTGCTGTCAAATGATTAATCGCATCCAAAAATAAAAGTTTTTGTTTGTGTGTGTGTGTACTGTTTATTTATATATATAAATATAAATATATATATATATATATATATATATATATATATATTTTTTTTTTTTCAAAATATATGCTGTATGTGTGTGTTTTATATATATATATAAATATATAAATAAACAGTACACACACACAAACAAAAACTTTTATTTTTGGATGCGATTAATCTTTTGACAGCACTACTTAATATGTTGTGAAATATTACAATTTAAAATGTATGTATCATTTGCTGGGCAAGAAGCATTTATTATAGATTTTGAAAATGAATGTGCTGTTTCATATCTATCTGTCTGTCTATGTCAGAATTCCTTGGTGGGTAGAACTTTAGAAATAGAAAGAAAAGTATTTATTTGAAATGTAATTCTTTTGTAACATCATAAATGTCTCGACCGCCTCTTTTAGTCAATTTAATGAATCCATGCCGAATAAAAGTATTAATATCTTGGGGGTAAAAATTTACCCCAAACCTTCAAATGGTAGTGTGTTATCACTATATATACATTTTAATGTGAAAATATGTAAAGTAAACCTATAAGAAATTTTATTTCGCAAACCTATAAAATATGTATCACTGAAAGTAAGTCAATAAGTGAGTCAGATGTGGATTCAGTAACTGCTTGATTTGTCAGAATAATTCAAACCGGTAGGTTCAGAGTTTGTGAGTCTTCTTGATTGAATCATTGTAAGAGTGATCGTACCACACTGGCCATATAGCCAAAATAGAAGTAATACTCAAACATTTACAGTAACTGACAAATTTCTGCTGTATGTTGTTTTAACCGGGCTGAAGTATTTTCTAAACAAACACATCAAGGGCAATTTCTAGAACTTGATCTACTAAAGTGTCTTGATTCAAAGCAGCCTTTTTGATGCGAGTTAAATTGTACCATGACTGCAGGTCAAACTCCAGCCACTGAGATCGAGATTGTCTGTAAGAATGGCTCGTTTCATGGGGCTATGATTCAACACAGCAGGTTTTGCAATGCTTTTATTACTTTATAACAGATTTCAAGGTCAAAAGTCTCATCCTGAAAGAAAGTATGTGTGTGTGTGTGTGTTCATAGGCATGCATATTAAACTCCCTGTTTGTGGTCTCCCTGCAGTGTGAGCAGTGGTTGCTGACACACGAGGTGCACTGCGGTCCCTCTTCAACCTCCGAACGCCAGCAGAATAGCACAACCTCGTCTGAGGACGGGTAAATATACCTCACCGTCCGGTCCGAGCCGAGCCGAGGCTGCCTGTCCGCGTGAGCATCCTCACTGTTTGCACATGCAGCATGGATGACTGGCCTGCTTATCAAGTCCCGCCCACAAGTTTCACCTGAAACTTTGAGTTTTATCTCTCCTTCTTTATTTCATCTTTTCATCCACATGTCTGTTCATCTTCGCTGTTTTACAGTCACAGCCAAACTCATACTTCACAGTATGCCACACATCCTTGGCTCGCATTCCTCTGCTCTGTCATTCATCAAATTCAGCTCTTCCACTCCTTTGCAGTGTGCATGCGGCCTATTACTGGAAAAACAGTGAAGCTAGCCATGTATGCAGCTTGATGGGCTTAGGATCTTTTTGATAACGAGTTAGGTAAACAAAACAGATGTGCGAATCTACTATTTGTCAAGTCGCAGTTTATTATTTTGCACAGGAACCTTTAAGCTTGAACTTTTAATCTGCTTTCAGCTCTTCAGACGTCACATGCACTTCATATACATGCTAACGTCCGCTGCATGAAGCTGGGATCTGTCAGTGTTGCGTTGTCTTGCTTTAAGACTCTTGTGCGGAAAACACGAGACGTTTTCGGTTCAGGTAGAGCGGTTATGGAATGAGTTTGCATCAAGATGCAGGAAGGAATCTGAAAAATGTTTTTGCGTTTGTTGCTTTGAAGAAAAAGAATGCGAATTGATGTAAAGACAAAATACCAGACAAAGGCCAGACTCAAAACTAAATGGAAGTTGACTTAAACTGTGTCATCAGTACTGGCGTTGATAATGAAAAAAAAAATGTCAAAGATAAAGATAGAAACTATCGTTGTGGTGACACACAAGGTTAGTTTAATTTAACATCAACTACCAATGAACACAATTTCTACATAATTTATTCATATTAAATTTCATTTCAATGTACTTTACTCATTTTTAAAATAAGTTTTATTCATGTTAATTAATGCACTGTAAACTTACATGAGCAAACAAACTTATTTTATTTTTATTAACTATTAACTGATCATTCTGTACAAAATATATTACTTATGTTAATACATTGAACTAAAGTTAACAAAAGATTCCTTATTGCAAAGCATCAACAAACTGAGATAACATTAGTTAATGCATATAGCATTTATTAATGTAGGTTAATGATAATTTTTTATGTAGAGTTGTAAATTATAATAATGTTTGTCCACATTATATTGATTTAATTTGGTTTATTTTATACCACGTATAATTTTAAAATGTTAAACTTATATTAACTTAAGTTAGAAGTTCACATTAACCAAGATTGATACGTTCTGTAAAAATATTGTTCATTGTTATTGCATTAGCTAATGTTCTGTTCTGTTCAGTGTATTTGTCATTCATCTCAGCGGTTCACTGAACAGTTTGTTGAGTCTAAATGAGAGTTAGCTACTTTTCCATTTCTCGTTCTGAAGTGTTCTCAGGTAGCAGGGTCAAAGGTCAACATTCTCTTCTGTAAAACAGCTGTGTTATCTGGGTGAAAGTATGATGCTCCTAAAAGACAGACATTCTTTTACACAAAATACAGCAGAATTACAGAATTAAGCAGCCATTGACTGCCATTCATTTGCTCCCACAATGTTATTATTCTATTTGTTGCGCCAGTATGGAATGAAATTCTTAGGGCTGTTAGATTGTTACTTTGGATGTGCTCAAACTGACATCTATTCATAGGAGCATGCTTGGTTTTCAGATAAATGACTCCGAGCGCTCCTGTGAGTCATGGCCTGTTGCTCAAGCCGCTCTTTCGTGCGCCTGCAGTCTCCCATGCTCAGACTTGTACCGCATCTGTTGAAAGTCACGGAACAGGACCCAACCATTTATCACACACCGGCAGGGCATGTAACAATGATAACAAAATGCATTAGATGTCGCCAAGATAATGTCAGTAATGCACTCAAATCAACCAAAAGATGTCGCCTTTTCTGCTTTGTGAGACTTTTCCATCGTGGTACAATACATTGTTTTACTCGGGTGTTTGATAGGACGTTGAGCTGGTGGTGATGACTCATGGTTGTGTGGGCCTGAGGCCTCTTTGTGAGGTGAGGCAGTCTGTCATCCACCAAAAACCTTTTTGAGGTGCTGCACAGATGAAGGAGATACTGGGATTTCACCATAAACAACAGCCGCACAAAAATACTTCAGATCGTGGTAAACGGTGATTTACAGTGTTGGAGAATTATTCTTAGTAAGACAATAAAAAGCTTGTTTTAGATTGAAAAATGTCAGATGAATGCATAGACGCTTCTGATGCATGTGTTAGTGCTCAGCCACCCATTTTTATATTTTTTGCTTAGCATATCTTGTTTCTGTTCTGCTCTTGGTGCATTGAACTGATTTTATAGAGGAAGTATTTAATAAGAGGTCTGTTTTTCTCACACTACTAGATTAGGCTGTTTAGGTCACATGGAACTAATTGCAGAATCATGATGGTTTAAATGCGTTGTACGGTAGTTCTTTGGTCATTCCAGTTCAGTTTACTCTCTCTAACACCTTCACGTGTCTGAAAAATGCCAGAAACCCATCCTCTCCAAACCAGAACATGTCCTCCAAACAGATGGAGACTCATCACAACATACTGCAATGAAGCACACAAGACCAGAGGTCTCATTAATTGTGTATTTGTGACCCTGGACCACAAAGCCAGGCTTAAGTCGCTGGGGTATATTTGTAGCAATAGCCGAAAATACATTGCATGGGTCAAAACTATCAATTTTTCTTTTATGCCAAAAATCATTAGGATATTAAGTAAAGATCATGTTCCATGAAGATATTTTGTAAATTTCTTACCGTAAATATATCAAAACTTCATTTTTGATTAGTAATATGCATTGCTAAGAACTTCATTTGGACAACTTTAACGGCGATTTTCTCAATATTTTGAGATTTTCTCAAAATCAGATTCCAGATTTTCAAATAGTTGTTTCTCGGCCAAATATTGTCCGACCCTAACAAACTATACATCAATGGAAAGAGTATTTATTCAGCTTTCAGAGGATGTATAAATCTCAATTTTGCAAAATTGACACTTAAGACTGGTTTTGCGGTCCAGGGTCACATTTTCTTTCATTTTATTGAATTTTATCAGTATATTATGGAAGAGGCTTTGCAAAACCCATTTTTCTGCTACTTTAAAAACAAAGCAACACAAAAATATTCTAATAGGGATTCATATTGAACCAAAAGGGACGAAAATAGAAAATATAAGTCTTATTAATCTTAATTGGAAACCTGGTGACAAACAAAGCAGGAAAGTGGAGTAGATTGTACGTTTTAGATGTATTATTATTTGTTATGCGTTGAATTTAAGTTTTTGAAAAGACGCTGCAGACCATGATGACTGTTACAGCATCCGAGGAAATTTTGCATGCTCAAAGTCTAGTGTGACCGCGGCTTAAAACGAGTCTAGAGAGATCCCCTTCATTCTACATTGTTGCATTTGCTGCTTTCCATCTGTTTATTAATTTGCCTAAAAGTGCATCTGTTATAAACTTGTTTGACTTGCAGTGTTGGATCAATATTTCAGCCCTACAAACAGCAGTTACCAAACAACACTGTCTACAATCCAATCGCAAGGTCCATTGATACCAACTTTAACAGGACACATCTCACATATTATCGCTTAATTTGTGCTTTTAATTGTTTTGGAAACTCACCGTTCTTGTGGATCAGGTTACGGGATTTGGCTGATTGAGGTGATTTTCATAGTGGATGGCCACTCGATACATGCTAGGAGGAGAATGTTGTGCCTCAGGACTTTTTTTTTTTTACTTTAAATGGGGTTTATAACGTCCCGTTGTGTTTTGCCTCGAGCACAATGCAGGTTCAGTAGGCCATTACGTAAAGTTCAGAGGCTTATTCCCCTCTGAGCCATCGCTTGTGTAATACCCAACAGTCAACTCCAAGGCGAATGACTTTCGAATGTGTGATTTACGCGAGAAAGAGAGGGAGTACTAGTAATATTCCTTCCACTCTGTCCTAGTTTGGCCCCAGACCAACCCCCTTTCTCTTGGTCTTTGTAAACACAGCTCTACTGATACCCTGATCTTTGCCCTCAGAGAGTTAGAGAGACCAAACGTGAAAAGTTCAAGCTGGCAAACTGCACACGAGTCCATAAACTGGTGACTGAATGCACCAACTTTGTCATTTGAGTGTGAGGTTTTGTGTAGCTCGGTCTGGCAAGTCAGGACGTGGAAGGGCGGAGGAAAGGCCCCAGTTGCTCGGAGTCACTCAAACATATGATTGGTAGGGAGAAGAGATGCGAACGGCTACTCTGAAACTCTTCTTTTACACCAAGAGCTTTGGGCAGTAACCGTACAAGAGTTGTAGCTTCCTTCCTCTGCCGCCTCATTTATGTGTTAGACAATACTTATTTCACACATGAGACTCTGGATTTCTCCTGTTTCCTTTTGAGTGCTGTGATGTCAAGGAAGACACTGGAGGCTGTAATAAACAGCCAACATATGGCCACTGGATTTACTGCTGTCACAACCCCCTTGCCTCGTTGCAGACCTATTCTCAGTTTAACCACAAAGCAAACTAGTCTTTTTCAAACCATCTCCCACTCAGGAAGAACATTTATAATTTGATCCTCTCCTTTCCCTTTATAAAAGCCATTCAAGACCTCTTCCCACCAGGTAACTGAGATTCTGCACTACGGTCGCTCCGTATCTGTTTGCTTTTGAAGTGCACGTGTCACTTTTGGCAGTTTGGCTCAGAGCTATTGTCTGACAGCCATCCTCGCAGGCCCAACCCACCCGACTCTGTCATTTGCATCCCAGAAGCCAGGCCAATTACAAGGTAACTACGGTATCCTACAAGGTTGCCAAGGTTTTTGACTAAATTGTACATTGGCAGCTTTGTGGCTAGAGTGGATGCTTTGACTTCAGGTCCAAGTTTTATGGTAAATTTAGATTAGGATTGCTTCTCTAATAAATAGTCAGGTGTTATTTGGACTTGGCAGCATCATATTTGTGTCTCATGGTAAAGTAGAAGGAAGGACAAGCCATTGATAATTAATTAAAAAATGTCGTGCTGAAACCGACTTTTTGTTGCACTGATTGGTCATTTGTGTAGCATCACGAATGTGTTGGCCTTAAATGTTAAACCAAAAATGTTTTTTATATATTTATATAATTTAGTAGTGTTCATAGATAAAAATGAATAACTAAATTAATTATAAGTAATGTTGAAATAATTAAATAGGGAAATTACAGACATTTGGGGTGAATCAAAATAAGACATACCTTGATTTTTATTTGTTTTAGCTTATTTTACAGCTTTTGTTTTAAAAAGTCTGGTTTAGACTGATTTGATTTGAATTTAATAGCGTCAAAATGTGTGTATATATATATATATATATATATATATAGTATCAATGCAATGCAAGGCCTGCATAAATGCACACTTGCAGAAATAGCTATAATCATTTGAATGCCTAGTGTATTAGTTTAGTCAATATTTTCTAACACTTTAAGAAGAACCGATTCTCACTGTTAACTGGATGCTTATTAGCATGCCTATTATTAACATTGGCTGTTTATTATTACTTATAAAGCACATGACCATATTCTACATCCCTAATTCTACCCAATACCTAAACTTAACAGCTACCTTACTAACTATTAATAATCAGCAAATTAGGGGTTTATTGAGGCAGAAGTCGTAGTTAATGGTTTGTTAATAGCGAGAATAAAGTGTGGTGATATTTCATCTAATTTTGTAATGCCTCGTTTAAGATTTTCCAGTGGTTAAAGCTAGTGGCTTTTTCCAACTGACACCCTGTTGTGAAATGCAGTCAGTTTAGTGTTAATATTACTAATTTTGATTGGCATTTAAACAATATTTTCTACCATTTTAAAGTAGTTTTGTTTGTTTTCTGTAACTTTTCAAAGGTACGCATTCACATTTTCGATTATTTTCCAGGATATTTGAAGATGTTTATGTAGGGTAAAGCAGTGAGGGACAGATGGAAGACGAAACAAGATGGAGAGACAGAGAGAGAGAGAGGGAGCAGCAGAGGCATTCTTGTTTGCTCGGTTTGGCACTGTGTGAGGACTTTTCCACTCTTGTGTGCTTCTGACTGACACACAAACGCTCAAAGAGCTCGCATACGGTCACACACGAACGCACACGCCAGCACAACCATAACATATTCTCTCTTCATAGTCTCCCAAAATCACCTCTGCTTTCCCACCGTTTGTCTTTTGACTTGTTTTAACAAGGATGTGCAAGAAGCTCTTTCTGTCGTGTGTGTGTGTGTGCAGGAAAGTGAGAGTGATGGGTGGGAACAGATGTAGTAACAGCAGCCCCCCAACTCCCTCCACCCCCACTATCTCTCCCAGCAAGAGAGCGAGAATCTTATGACAAGTACAGCTCTCTCTCGCTCACTCTCGCCCCAAACCCCCACCCCAAATCCTTGCACAACTCGAAACCTGCCCTGCTGTTGTGTAATCCCTTGTCTTTCTACCTCTAATCATCAACAGAACCCAACAGTCTCTTACTCGACTTTCCACACCCGAATACAGGTTTTCCCTCCTCTCCCTTTTCTCAACGTTCACTTCTTATTTTCAGCATCTTTCTGGTTTCCTCTTTGATTCATAGTACTAGTTTGTCCCTCACCACATTCATAAACTGTGCATTTTCCTGCGAAAACGCCCCGCCCATCATGCAAACATCCTATCAGAGGAGTGGCCTTATCTTGACTAATGAGAGCTTTGATGAGATGCTTGTTTATGGCTTCCATGAGAACGATGCCTTTTATCTTTGTAAAAAAAAGTTTTACTGATCCTTGCATTTAAACTAGCAAAAAACATGGGAAAACCTAATGCAATTCTAGTTTTAAAACTCATGTGGTGTAACTATTGAGTAGAAAGACCGGCCTGCGGTCCCCATGAGGGAAAAAAAAATAATACTAAAAATAGTAAATGATGTTTATCTGAAAGTGTAACAATGCAAACAGGTTTTCTGTAAGGGGTTGGTTTAGGGTTAAGAGATAAAAAAGATTGTTTGTTCAGTATAAAAGTATTAGAAGTCTATAGAAAGTCGCCACAATTCACAGAAACAAACGTGTGTGTGTGTGTGTGTGTGTGTGTGTGTGTGTTGTTTTTAGGGACCATTTGATATTTTACAACCTGAACTCAATTGCTTTGTCAAAAATGCTAAATTAGCTGATATTTAATTAAGAGACCTAATGACTGACACACATGGTTTGTCTGGAATCACATGAGTAGGTATTACATTGGAACAAACCTGTGAAAATGTTTGTTCTGTCTGTGTAGTATGAATGTGTGTACTAGGAATGAAATCTGGACGTACAACATCCGACATGTTGTCATTGGGCCTATTTTACGCTTTTTACGCATTTAAACCTGGTCTTTTCACAGAAAATGCTTGAAGTGGCCAAGTGTAAATAGGCCTATTGTCATGTGACCTACCAGCATTAGTTGTGTCACTTCACTGCCATTCATTTAATCCTCTCCTGTGGCCTCATGGGATTGTAAAGTGTCCATCAGATGCGCACTTCAGAAGCAGTTGGCCATCCTACCCTAGTAAAAAAAATTATTATTTAAAATACTAAGTATACTTCAAATCCATTAACATATTTATTGATATATAACTTAAGACTTACTGATATAAAATTATAGTTAAACTTTATTTGGAGTATTTCTTTATTACACAATGCACATTTCTTAATATTATGCCTAAAATGGGTTTTAATATCACTATTAATAAGGATTGTATGATCTCTAAATATATTGCATTTAAAGACTGATATTATACAAAGTACACCTGAAGTATACTTGCAATAGTTCCACTTTAGCACAATCAAATGTACTTCAGTATATCTTTAGTTTAGCACTACTTCCGCACAATTAAAATGCATTAAGCACAAAATTACTGTAGTTGTTCCAATTTAGCAGACTTTAAGTATACCAGTTTAGTATGCAATCGCAGGGTATTTTTATTAAGCACATAAATATGTAAATGTATTTATAATATACTTGGCACAAAATAAATGTATTTCAAATATATTTTAGTATTTTTTTTTTCACTGGGGTAGTCATCCATTCATCTATTGTTTTTAAGAAAACTACACAATCAGACATACTACTGTTTTTCATTTACCGTTTTTCTCCTACTGTACAGGCCACAGGGTCTGCAGAGGTCCTCTCTATGATATAATTTCTTAATTTGTTATTATTTGTTGTCACTAAAGTGAATTGAATGTGCTTGTCAACCCCCTCTTTAGTTATTTTGAGGAGCAAGGGCTATCCACATTCAACTGCAGTTGAACGAGTGCATTCAGTATTTTGCTAGCAGGCTGTTTCTGCAGGAATTTGGTTTACCTCCATTTGGCTACAAGGCGTATGTGAAGTGTCTCTTGTTGGCCCCCCTGATCATATCTACCATGTTGTTATGGTCCAGCCAGCAGCAGATCCTGTTGTCCAACAGCCTCGTCACACACCCAGACACACATTCCCTTATCCTCTCTCCAAAAGAGGAAGCGGCCCAGACCGCAGAGGAGCTTCCTGTGTGGCTGCGGATGGGAAACGGCAATTAGCAAAGAGAGAAGCTCGTTCTTTTCTCCATCTTTTTCCCCTCCCAAATCTCTCCCATCCTTCCTCTCGACAACTGTTCCAACTCTCCCTCCCTCGTTTTAACACATTACCAATCTCTTTTAGTCATTAGCACGCTTATTAAATTGTAACCAACACTTAGAGTGCTGCTTTTTAGGTCAATGCACCTCGAGCATCTCCCATCATCCCCTCAGGAATGAACCCCTTATGACCTTCCCCTCTTAAAAGTAGCGCTTAGACCCCCCCTGCTCATCCAGATTAGCATCTACAGCCATCTGCCATGCCGGCGCCCACCAAAGCAGAGATTTTCCTGTGTGGTCGTCTGTAGTTGTCCAAAAATTGGATGGAACCATCATGGCTTCATAGGCCACACCTGTGATGTTTCCAGTTGTTTCAGCCAATCAGATCTGTTTTTTTTTTTCTTAACCTTTGCTAGAAAGAGAATACAGAATGAAACTTCATAGTTGGCTATTGCGTCACACTTTGTTTAATGACGACTCTTACACACTTGCGTTGGACATACGCTTGTGGTCATGAGACAGGCGGACATGCTCCCTCACTTGTGCTCTCCAGACAGGTGCTGGAGCCATAAAGCACAAAGAGAATGTGTGTACTGTGCCTCATCTAGAGAACACGCGTTATGTTCCACTGACTGTACCAAGTACTCTGTGTAGTGTACTCGCTGGACAATTTTCCATTCTTCCAATCGTTTTAGCCCCCAGATGCTTTAGAAGGAAGGAAGCTGTTTTCTGAATGTCAAGTTACCAGAAGATACAAGCTGTTTTTCCAGTGCACTCAAAGCATCCTTGGTTTATTTGCCTAACCTTTTTTCTTTTTTTTTTTCTCCATAGTTATGGAAAATTCAACAGAGGAGAGCAGAACAGAATCTGCAAATTGCACCCTTACTAGGGAGGAGGCGGAGCTAAGCGATGAGCGCCAGAGCCCCGCCCCCACAGGAACACACAAAACACACACAGGTAGAAATATGTCTGTCTATCCATCTATAGCTCCATCCATCCATCTTTCTATCTATTATTCATTCTATCCATCTATCATCCTATCGATAGTTCTATCTATTGATCAGTCTATCTATCTTTCTATCATCTATTGTTCTATCCATCATTCCTTCTATCTATCTTTCCATTCATCGTTCATCATTCTATCCATCATTGTTTTGTTTATTGTTCGATCTACTGATCTATCGATCTATCACTCTTTTACTCTATCTATCTTTCTGTCAGTCCATTGTTCATTCCATCATCCATCCCTCTCAATCTTTCTGTCCATCGTTACTTCTATCTTTTGCTCCATCCATCTATTTATCATTTGTTGTGTCTATCATTCTATCTATTTATCTATAGATCCATCTGTCTTTCTACCCATCTATCGTTCTATCCATCAATCTTTCTACCTATCACTCTATCATTCATTAAAATAATACAAAGAAATGAAAACATCCACAGAGAGTTCTACCAGTGTAGAGGAGGAAGCAAATGAATGGGAGAACGGACAGAATAGATTAGACGGAGAGATGGAGGTAGCCGATGGGGTGGACCTGTCTTCCATTAACTCCATGATGAACACTGTGATGAAAGCAGCTCAGCTTAACGGCAGCGTAGACTCCGCCCACACCACGCCCAGTAAGGTGTCCGTCAAAAGCCCCAGCACCAACCGCAGTGGAAGAAAGAACCAGGTAAGAGGTTACGAAGAATAAGAGTGAAAATCACATACATACTTGATAAATGTGATATTAGCGAATATACATGGATTTACATGCATAAACCTGCTATTAAAATTTATATACTGTATGTAATAACAGTAAAGTAAAACACAGAAGATGTTTCCTAGTATTTTGTGCAGCAGAGACAGTGTTGATGTCATTTTGCAGTCGGAAACAAGAACTATTTGTGGTTATAAAACACAAAAAATATTTATGATCCAAACTCAACATTCAAATGTCTCACACTGATTCATAATCTCAAAACAAACTCATGCTGACTCAGTCCTCAAATAAACCAATCAGACGAGCCATGCAATGTCCTTGGATGCGTTCCAGTTCACATACTTTTATTATACAAAAGTTTGTATTTTGCTGCTGATGAGAGAGTTGATATTTTTAAGCACGTAACCAGACAGTTCAACATTGTGGCTTGTGACCACTTCATGAAATTGCATTGCACATAATCAAGTTGTGTAACATCTAGCTATATTAATGACCTTAAAATAAATTTTTAATTTGTTTAATGCATTTAAAAACTGTCGTCTACTGTAGGCAGATTTTGCAGACTGTTTTTAATGAACTATAATGGCATAACACTAATTCTAATCTTGAACAGTAGAGATTTAAGATTAAAGTTAACAGGAATGCAGCTCTTAATAATGAATAGCCGCTGCTTATATACGTGTGTTTTTGTGGTTAGAAAGTAGTACAGGTGGGAAGGACTTTATGGATGTAGCATCCTGCTTTTAAAACGGAAAGTGACAAATGGTCTTCTGGCATCTCAATCCACCTTTTGTTCACCCGGCTGCATCACATGGCTCCCATTAGAGCATGCAATTCATCCCTTAACACTACGGTGTGGGGCAACAGGTGTCGCTTTTAACCCCTTAACACTCCCGTGGAACTCTAGGGGGGAAGTTCAGTGTCTGAAGATTTGGATCCAAACCATCCACCCCCCTTAAACATGTTCCTTCCACATAAAAAAAAAAAAAAAACGTTTTAATTTTGCCTGTAGGATATTGGGTATACAATCTCATAGACTTGCATCGAAGGACATATCTAGAGAGCAGAATAGAAATTTGAGTGTGGGATGTTTTAGCCAGTAGGCAGTATTTCACCTGGAGAGGCTGCAGTCTAGTTCTCAGGCCTCTTTCGCTCCTTTTGAGGAAAAGTAAAGAAGCTTACAGTGCGTTGTGTAATTTACTGGATTAACTGAGAATAAAGAGACGCACCAAAGTACAGAACACTGCAGACAGGTACTGCTGAACACAAACAGGTTCAGACAAAACCGGTAAAAAAGAAAAATTGCTAACAGGTGTTTGCTCAGGTGCACCATGAATTGTAATGGTGAAAAAAAAAAAAGAGACAAATGCCTTACAGCATTTACATCCTCTTTTTGAATCATCCAAGGAAATTGACTTTTCAAAAGTACAAACGTTTTTTTTTTTAATGCTTTTTGAAAGATGTCTCTTGTGTTCTTCAAGGCTGCATTTGTTTGATGAAATATATACAATAAAAACATTGTGAAATATTGAAAATAACACTTTTCAGTCACACTTTATATTAAGTGGCTTTAACTACTATGTACTTAAATCAAAAATAAGTACAGTGTACTTATTGTGTTCATACTGTATTGCAAAACACTATTGCTGCTATTGAGGGGGATACGGGTAGGTTAGGGACAGGTTTGGTGGTATGGGTAGGTTTAAGGGTGGGTTAAGGTGTAAGGGATGGGTCAACAGTGTAATTATAAATGTAATTACAGATGCAATTACATATAGGTATTTAAAAAATATAAGTACAATGTAAAAACATGTATGTACACAATAAGTGCATTATACCAAATGATTAATTTTAAATGTAAGTACATAGTAGTTAAGGCCACCTAATATAAAGTGAGACCCACTTTTCTTTCATAATATATTTTAAAATGTAATTTATTTCTGTGATCAAAGCTGAATTTCCAGCATCATTACTCCAGTCTTCAGTGTCACATGATCCTTCAGAAATCATTCTAATATGCTGATTTGCTGCTCAAGAAACATTTCTGATTATCAGTGTTGAAAACAGTTGTGCTGCTTTTTTCAGCAATTAACAGTACTTATTTGAAATAGAAAGCTTTACCACCATTTTTGACCAATTTAATATATTCTCAATAAATAAAAGGATTATTTTCTTTAAAAAAAAAAGTTTAAAGTCCCTAAACTTTCGAATGGTAGGGTGTAGCAAGTGTATTAAACCAATTTATGACCTATAGACTTTTTGTAAGCAGCCCAGCATGAATGGGACTTCCTTATATGACGAAACTATCCCTGCCAATTAAGGTCAAAAAGCAAACGTTGTCTGTGAATGACACTTCCCCTCATAACATGCAGAATGGTAAATACGGTCAGCTTGAGCAGTTGGCGCTGGCTGGTCCTGAACCGAAGCCAAGAGAGTCACAGAAGGAAAACAAGCCCTACGCCAGCGTGCCACCAGAGGAAAAGGAAGTGCTCTTCTCTTCCTAGAGATGTTTTTGAAGATTCCAGTCTAGTTTAACCGCTTGTTATGTTTGTAGATCACATGGGCGTCTATTTAGGGCTGGATTTGTGATGACTCATGTGCCGCCTTTTTTTCTTTATATTTATTATGAGATAGCTACGCATTTATTTTATGACATCATATGAGTAAGCATACAAGGCATTCTGTCATGTGACGGCATCAGATCTGTTACAACAGGAACTGGTCTCACTGAACAGTGCTGCTATGTTTGCAATTAAAGAGACAGTTCGCATAAAAATGAAAGTTTGGTCATCATTCAAGTTGTTCCAAGCTTATATGACTCTATTTCTTATGTTGAGTGTAAAAAAGGGTATTTTGAGGATTGTGGGTAAACTAACAGATGTTTGTCCCCAATGGGGACCAGAAACTGAAGAAAGAAACTCATACAGGTTTGGAACAACTTGAGAGTGAGTAAATAATGACAGAATTTTCATTTTTGGGTGAACTATACCTTTAATGATCTGACGTGCTGTCAACGGCAGCGAGAGGGAGGCAGTGTGTGTGTGTGTGTGTGTGTGTGTGTGTGGTGTCGGTTTACACAGATTTCCACTCGAGGAGAAAGAGGAAACAGTTCTCGCTCCGTTAAGATGCTCTTCTTGAAATACACAAACTTCAAAACAAAACACAACTGCTGGAGGAGAGAATCTCATTGATTTTAAAAACATTCAGAGTTACTAAACAGAAGATCTTCAGATTCACGATTGTGGCCTGTATTTAAAAAAAAAAAAACTGCATTCGTGCAGAAAAAAGTTAACTGTATCGCTGTTGTATTTGTGTAACAGTAGAGTGTTTGTGCTCTGTGGTCGTGCAGCAGTGACTGATGCAGTTCCTGGGGTTGAGCAAGTGTTTATTTAACAGAGTGAATTTAGCTCAGTATCTCACACATACAACATGTTCTGACAAGACATTCAAGGTCGGAAGACAAGGCCTCATTCCCTGCCTCCTGCATATGGGTTTTTACCCACGCTCCTTGAAAGTGTGACTCAGAGTGATGACCATAAGAACTTATACAAAAAGACTAGCTTTTGTTTATTCTTGAATGTAATATTTTTTTTATTTTTTTTTTCTAATGTTTTGTGGGGTTTTTTTCATGAGCTTTGAGGCTCATCTGTTCAAATGTTTTTTTTAATACTTTTATTCAGCAAGGAATCATTAAATTGATCAAAAGTGACAGTAAAGACATTTTCTAATGTTACAAAGGAGTTCTATTTTAAATAAATGCTGTTCTTTTGATCTTCATTTGAACTATTCATCAAAGAATCCTGAAAAAAGTATCACTGTTTCCACAAAAATATGAATGTTTTCAACATTGATAATAATCAGAAATGTTTGTTGAGCAGCAAATCAGTATATTAGAATGATTTCTGGAGGATCATGTGATGCTGAAGACTGGAGTAATGATGCTGGAAATTCGGCTTTGATCACAGCAATAAATTACATTTTAAAATATATTACAATAGAAAACAGCCATTTTAAATTGTAATAATATTTCACAATATTCCTTTTTTTTAATGAATTTTTGATCAAATAAATGCAGCCTTGGTGAGCAGAAGAGATTTTTAAAAGCATTAAATATCCCCAAAATTTTGAATTGTAGTTGACAAAATAATAAAGTTGAATAAAATAAAATGAAGTAAATAAGTTGACAAAACAAACTTTTATCACACATGCGCTTCAAAAATAGTAGTTTTTAAGTGCGCTCTGGTGTACAAAAACAGCTGTTGTGCCAACAAGATGTCAAAGTTTTATCCTCGCCAGAACTTTTTTAAACACAAGCTTTTGCCACATAGTATAATACAGTGCTCTGTATGCTGTAGAAATTTATAACTACATACATTTCATCTCATATTTGTTGCAGGAAGCCAAAGATGACAGCGGGTGTATCATCTGTCCACTGTGTGATAAGAGCTTTCAGACCCAACACCAGCTCACCATGCACATCCGCCAGGTAACCTGCACTCCATACCTGTTGATTTCTTAAAGTCTGTGTACAAGTTAGAAAAGATGGCAGAAAGTGAAGTACCATCTGTCCAAGCATTTTAAGAAGCCACTTAGACGAGACAATATATTTCAGAGCTTGGCCTGTAATGTTAATGAACTTATTGAGCTGACCCAAATGTCTTCTCTCCAGCACAACAATGATAGCGGGACTTCAGACCACTCTTGCAGTATCTGCGGGAAGTCTCTGAGCTCGGCTAGCTCTCTGGATCGTCACATGCTAGTGCACAGCGGAGAGAGACCCTACAAATGCTCTGTGTGCCATCAGACTTTCACCACCAATGGCAACATGCACAGGTCAGTCGGGGTTTTCATACAAAATGATTTGCAATCTGGAGAAAAAATGTGTTGCTTAGGTTGAAGATTTTGATTTGCACAACAGAATTGATTCTCAAGACAGCATGCAAACATTTAACTTCCTTAATGTGATGAATTATTAAGGAAACTGGACGATTCAGTGGAACTTTATACATTGGGATATAATTAGATTTTTGAGAGTATGAACGTTTTTGGCAGAGACTTTATTTACACCCACGAGGCCTTGCACAATTCTTTTCAGAGGTGCAGAAAGTTATTACATTTTGATTAAAGTTAACGTTTTTAAAGCTTTTTTTAAATTTAATCCATATTTATGAATTGTGCATTGCTTTATAAAGTCAGTTCTGATTTAATGCTCTCTTTCAGCTAATAAAGTGTAATTATCAAATTATTATTTTGACTAAGGATTGAGTGTATGATTTCATACATGCACACCTTTGTGAATCGTTGAGTATTCAAACTCAACTTGTCTGAAATGCTGTGATAAACAGCAGTGAGTAACTGTACGTGTGTGCGATTTTAAGGGAAGGGAGATGTGCAGGAGCAGCACGACCCCCCGCCCTGATGTGTCGTCATAACTTCTGTTTAAATACTGAATGAGCTGTAATCCTAAGCTTAGCGCTGACTTTGTATCTTGGTGGATTTAATAATTTGTTTGTTTGTGAGCAAGCAAAATGAGTCACATGCGGTCATTTCATAGTGGCTTTCATGCTGATAAAAATTGAAGCAGATCCGAGTCACTAGATATTGATTTCATTAAGAAATGTGCCACCGTGGGTGTTCTGGGTGGTTGCCAGGATGTTGCTATGGAGTTGTTACAGTGTTTACGTGGTTTCTAGTCCATTTCAATGCAGTTGTAAGGGTGTTCTAGGGTTGTTAAGGTGTTGCTAGTGCATTGCTATGCAGGTGCAAGAGTCTTCTAAGTTGTTGCAATGGTTTTCTAGAATTGTTAAGGTAATTAAAGAGGTTGCTATGGTGTTCTAGGGTTGCTAAGGTGTTTTGGGTGGTTGCTATGGTAATCTAGGGTTGCTAAGGTGTTTTGGGTGATTGCTATGATATTCTATGGTTGCTAAGGTGTTTTGGGTGGTTGCTATGGTGTTCTAGGGTTGCTAAGGTGTTTTAATGTGGTTGCTATGGAGTTGCTAAGGTGATTTAAGTGGTTATGATATTTTAGAGTTGCTAAGGTGTTTTAAGTGGTTGCTGTGTGGCAGCTAAGGTGTTTTAAATGGTTGTTAGTGCATTGCTATACAGTTTGCTAGGGTGTTTTTGGGTGGTTGTCAAAAAAAGTTCACCCCCAGATTCTGAGTGTACATTAGAGGTTTATTTTATATCTGTAGCACAGACAGTGCAGAATATGTTCCGTTACATCTGATGTCCACATCCATTTGTAAAAGCATCATTTGAGAAGTTGAACTGTTCAGAGATGCGTGTTGGACTTTTTAGAGAAGTGAAAGCTTGTTGGTTGATTACATCCCTCAGGCCTCACCCTGCCTTCGCCTGCGCTGAAGAGTTGCCCAGAGGATGAGTGCACCACAAAGATAAATGAAAAGGCGTTGGTTTGTTTGTGTATGTTGGTGTTCATACGTGTGCTACCGCTGGGGTTCGTCAGCTCTGTAGCCTTTGCTTTTGTTTAAGGAGAGAGAGCTTTGCAGGAAGCGAAGAGTGACTTTAAAGCACCTCCCCCATTTTGGTCATGGTATCTTCTCCCAGCAGGCCTTGCTGATGGAGGGGGTAAACATGAACTTCCTCCCGAGGTTGCGAAGGCTGATGGTGAAGTGCATATGGGGGGATCAGTGTGTGTGGACGGCTCTTAAGTGCCTCTTGTATAAGCGCTATGTAAATTGCAGTTATCTGGTAGCAAGCAGAAGTAAAGTGGAATTAGGGTGGAATTGGAAATACTACACTAAGTTTGATTTACATGGAATGTGCGGCTGTGACGGATGTGAAGGGCATCTGGTTTTACTACATCAGCTGTTACTGTCCTGATAGCATCTCATCTTTTCCAAAGTTTTTGTATGAGTAAAGTTTTACTAATAATGGCTGCTAGGGTGGTCTTTAGGGTCCTATGAAATCGGTTTTATTTTTTCTCAAATTGTTTATTTTTTATTTTTTGTCCATTTTTAATTTTTCTAGACTCTGTTTTAATGATTAAATTACATTTTTATTAATCAAAAAGCCTGTCTAATTAATTTAAATCATGAAACTTACACAATTTAACAGCAATTTATTAAAAGTTTAACAAAAGTTACATTTTTAAGGCCCAATGAAATGTTTTACTTTTATCCCAAATTCAGTTTTATTTATTTATTTTTACCAAACTCTGTGTTTTCAATAATTTTTCTGGATTCCATTTTAATTTTTATTCATTAAATTTTAATAATCAAAAGCATCTCTAATGAATTGATTTTATTTAATTTTTCTTTTTTTTTTTCCATTTTTGTCCTGTGTAAGTTAGGGATGGGACGATACACCTACCTCCCGATTCAATACTATCACGATACTTGGGTGCCGATACGATATGTATTGCGATTAATTTTTTATTATTTTTAAGAATTTGAATTCTACAAGTATTGCGATTCGATATTGATATGTTGCGATTTTTGTTTTTAACTCTAGACCATGAGAAAAAGTTGAATGATACACTTAATATACAGACTGTCACAATTTTTTTTTTAAAACACACGTCTTAGCAGTTACTATTGCAATTCGATATTACAATTATGATTTTTGTTTGCTTATTAAAGACTAGACAATAGAAAATATTTGATTATAGCCTACCCTTTAAAAAGACTGTATATGAGGAGTCATATTAACAAAAACAATGCACATCTTTCTAAACTTTTATTTCAGGAGCATGTTACACATACACAGTGTATATTTAAAGTACCTTGAACCATGAAACTTTCAAGTACCAAAACCCTGAACTTGCACATGAATATAATAGTCAAATGTTCAACAAAATGAGCAGGAAAAAATACTTTCTGAAATAAAATAAAGTGCCATGTTACTTTGCATACAGTTTCAGTCTTTTTTTTTTTTTTTTTTTTTTTGTTGTTTGTGATTCTGTTCACATTTTCCACAACGCGGAAATAATAGGGCCCTAGGTGTTCTTGAATCATATGTCACTCTCAAAAGTCAAAACTGTTTTATGGCATTCTGGAAAGATGTTTTGTTTGCTGAACAATCGATATGTTCTTATACAACAGAACAAGTCTTGTTTTCATTCCTATCAAAAATGACTAACTATTGGCCTTACTAAAGTGTGTTGGACCAAGTTGAGCCCAGTTTCTATATTCTCTGATATAGTCTTTAGATATGGCTTGAGTCCTTTTTTTTTCTTTTTCAAGTTTATGGGATTTTTATTTTTTTTAACCCAGTTTTGTCGTCTGATGTCTTTACATTATTTGCATGAACAGTGCAGGACGATGTACATGCCGACATTTAATTTTGAATTACATAATGTATATTTCAGTATCTCGCTAAATTGAGTTCACTCATAGTTTTTCCTAAAAATGTCAAGATTCTCTCTCTGTTCTAGAAATGAAACCCGATTTGAGCAGTTTTTCAGTTCTGAAAAAAGCTGACTGATAGTTTTGAGGCCTCATGCATGTCCAAGGAAGCTGTCCATGTAGTTGACACAGAGGCAGCCATCTTATGCCAAAGCATCACATGGTTAGATAGGGGCTGTGAGGAGGAGGGAGTCACTGCTGCCATGGAGAAAGATTACAACTTCACAGAGGAAAATCAGTGTGCGTTCTGATTGGCTGCTTTTATTTGCTTTAACTCTTTAGGTCTTAGTTACACCACTGAACAGCCACAGGTTTGCAGGGGGTGCCCTTGCTCTGACATTGCTTGGAAGAGAGGAAACTTTCTGACACCACAGTGCCCTCTGTCTGTGCTCTGAGGGAGCACGATGGAATGCTTGGATTGGATGGAATTGAACCTGTTTATGCATCAACAAGTTTTATGATCCTTTACAGATTAGCCAGGCTGCTCGTGAAATGTCCATACTGACATCCTTCATTCAAGGACAGGAAACTTCAGTCTGGTGCAGTTAGAAAAAAACATTACTGCCACATTACATTTTAAATTAATTGAAACACATCTGCATGATTCAGATTCAGGCAGATACCATTACTAAGTACTAGCAATAATTAACTAATTAATATTTTTCAGTGGATAAGCTATCATTCCATATGAGGTTACTGTGGTGATGATTTCCATCCAATCAGTATTTGCTGACTTGGCAGTGCTGGTTTTCTGTGATTGGTCAGAGGCAAGGTCAGAGTCCAGAGCAGAGAGATATAACAGCCTGTCAGGTCCTCACACGAGTGTCCAACATACTGCCTGCTATTAATAAACCACTGACTGCAGAGTGAAAACTGAGACCTGCTAGACCATGGGATGTCTGACCTTTTTTACACTTGCACATGCATGTACACTTCCAAAGTACTTTTATGAGATAAACTTTTATAGGTCCACAGATATAAACCTCGGTTAGAGCCCTTCCTGGATTCATCCAGCAGACTTGTTCCATTTGAAATGTAAACTTTGATTTGTACAATACATGTAAATCTTTTTGTCATATAGGTATAGTGTGAGTGATATGTTGGGGAACAGGTGGGCTTGAAACTTTTACTTGAGTCTAACATTCATCTTTATTAGGCCTCCAATTCCTACTTGTCTTGACTGGTTTCCTCAAGATCTCTCTGGATAACAGAGGATCAACTTCTGGCCCTCTCCATGCAACATTACCACTCTCTTTTCCGTTGATCTCTACCCGCCATCTTGGACTCACATATGCACATATAGAGGCTGTGGGATAATTGCATGAGTTTCCAGTCCATTAGTATCTTCCCGTTACAGTCCTTTCAGTTGGCTCCCAATGGGATGAACAGGGGTTCCTCAAGCCTAATTTATAAAATATTATTCATGAGCTGCTCATCCATCAAACAAGTGGAAGGCATCTGTAAATGTCCTTAAGATGCAACTCCTTCCCAAGAAACTCCTTCCTTCCATAACCATTAACCCTGTAGTGCCCAGGTGTTTTACAAAGGACAGAATCATTTGTGATGCTCGCTTGTTTGTAAATGCACAAAATGCAGTTTTAAAGCACACTCTATTGTCTGTTTCAGACACATGAAGATCCACGAGAAGGACTCTGCCAGCTCCATCCCCAACAGTCCGACTCTGTCTCCACCTAAGCGACGACGTACCTCTACAGCCAAACGCAAACTAAGCCACGATGAAGACATTGAGAAGACAGAGGAGACAACCAGCAAAAAGGTAAGTGTAGTTCCACTATCTTACCCAGTGCACCAAGAGGTGCTCTCAAAATTGGGCTACAAATAGCTGACGGTGACCTGTGTGCTGCAGGTCAAAGAGGATAGCATTGTAGATGAGCAGAGTTTGAACAAAGGACAGGAAGAAGTCTTGACCTGTCCTATCTGCTTCAAGACCCTCACCTGCAGAAATGACTTCGATGCCCACATGGAGACCCATCCTGACACTACACTGAGGTACAAACTCATACATCAGTAGATTAAATTCATCGAAAAGTGCTTCCAAAAACAATATGATTATGTAACACAAACACAAGAGTGAATGAGTTTAATTCAGGTCTGACAGGCTTAGTAACAAAGTCTAGGGTTTGATAATGGAACAGTTCTGGCCCTTCCTACACTCAGTTTTCCATTCAGTATATTATAGCTGTCCATTAAGCTCAGACAGGAATGTTGTCCCTTTGTTCGAGGTGCGAGTTGTATTGCAGGGGGACGCCAGTAGCTGGGGCTTTAGGCTGGATCCCTGCAGTTGCTGGGAGATATAGTGGCATGCTTTGTGCTGGAACACTCATAATTTAACACATCCGAACACAGACGGGGCAACTCCTCTTGCTTACAAACTATGCAAAGGGATTTTGTTTCAGTGGGATTTGCCTTTTATATTGTGGTGCATGTTAAAAACAAATTTGGTTTGTTCAGATAGAAATCTTTTATCTTATCAACCTTGAGAGTTTGGAACTACGTTTGTTTTGCTGAAACATTATTGGCTGAGAATGATCATACCTACATGACTGTAATCCTGTCGACGTGTCCCCCTCCCACTCCTGAGAGGCCTAAGAGGTTCTTCCCTCAATCCCCCGCATGTGGCCTTAGGGCAAGGGAGTGGCACGCAGAGGAAAGAGGGGAAAAATGGAGGGGGGAGGGACCACAGAGGTTGTGTGGCTGGGGGAGGATTTAATGAGACACAGGAGGAGACTTCAGGAAGATGCATTCTGCAGGACATCTCTGTAGTAGTGTGTGCATGCATGCATACATGTGTGTAAGGTTGTAGCTGTATCCCTGGAGACGTCAGACTGCCGAATATTCCTCCAAAGTCACCCAACCGATGGGTACCTCCTCTAGTTAATGGATAGCTGTACGGCATGGCTCTGGGAGAAGGAAGTTGGCAGGGCCTGTCTGATTGTGTTTCAGAGCAGCGTTATTGTTGTATGGAAGTACTGCAAATTTAGCACTAATCCTGTGTAATCACAAGAGCTAAGAGTGCTAGTTAAGAGGATCTAGACTGCTGTGAATTGGGTTCCACTCTGAAGAGTTCTAAAAGCAGCAAAACAACTACACGCATACAAAAAGACCCAAGAATTCTTTTCAAGATACAGACATGTTATCTGTCTTACCCAAACAGCCCTTCTAAGTAAGACGGACACTCCCATACATACATGCTATAAAAAAATGAACAGTTCCGACTCTGTAATCTGATTGGATGAACCACATTTGAAGACACTGCAGAATAGGCAATAGAAACAACAGCATCTTGGACAGGGAATGGTTAGTGCTTAGTGTAATTATAGGTACCAGTGCTTTAACTCTTAACAGGCAAGCTAAATTTTGCTTCTCATGGCTTTCTCATGCAAAACTTACAAATTTTTAAACCATTCTCAAGCATTGGTCCTAAACCTATTATCACTTCAAGGCATTATGCTTCTCAGGTGGGTGTGCTGCTATGCTCTGCCTTACATTGCATTGTCTTTGTCTACTGAGATAAAAGCAGCTTACAGTCCCTATGGACTCGTCGTCACCGTGATCAGGGGCAGGGCATGTGATAAGACCAATCCACAGCGTCACAGACATTAGCCAGCTGTCTTATGCAGCACCCTACAAACACAGAAAGAGTGCCATTGTAGGCAAGGGTGTGGTTATTATCGACTTTCCAGCTCTTAGTTAATTCACTTAGGAAATCCCAGCTCTGTTTTCCCTGTGGGGATGTCTCCACAGCACGCTGTAGATTAGACGCTGTATTTTTGAGCAGGGAGTCTCATATTTGCATATATAACATGCGGATTGATTCTTTCATAACGTGTGTGTGATCTTGAAATCAACACCTCACATTAGTATTTTTATTCCTAGATGTGATTTATGCTGCATCTCGTTCCGGACACACCGAAGTTTGCTCCGCCACAACGCAGCTACCCATAAGCAGCTACCCACAGACCCCAACGGACGACCCTTTATTCAGAACAACCCATCCATCCCTCTTGGCTTTAATGATCTGGCTTTCATTGACTTTTCATGCCAGAAGTTCCCACAAATTGCCCAGGTAACAGCCATGGTCAAATTTTCTGTGCTTGATCTGCACAATATGTAAGAGTTCTTTATCTTGTCTGTAATATCTGAGAGTTTTGTTAAGTATCAATTTTATTTTAACCCACAGATTTGGTGTGAAACCAACCTTCGGCGATGTACTGGCAAATTCCATCGCTTTGTATGTGACACATGCGATAAGGCATTCCCTCTCAGCTCGGCTCTGGACTTGCATAAAGCCTCACATGAGACTTCCAGTGGCACCCAAGAGACAACTTCACCCTTAATTATGAAAGATGAGCCTCCCACTCCTGAGAAAAGTAGCTTCATGGACTCCCTGGGCTTGCAGCACATCTCTCAGGTTAAGCATGCCCCCTCAGAAGATGATGTCCAGCAGGCCAGGCTAGATAGCATTCGGGTTATCCACGTGGAGCAGAATCAGTCCTCTGTACCTCAGGAGGCTGGCCTTGTTGGAGGGGTTAACCTGTCTCTTGTAGACCCAGCGACTCTTCACGGTCTGTCCCATCAAGAGGCTCTCAAACTGCTATCCCTTCAGCCCTTCCAGACTGGTTTTCTGGTGCAGCCAGATGGTGGTATGGTAGTGAAGCCAGTTTGTGGTGAATCCAACATGGAACTCGCTGACATACAGCAAATAATCAAAGTAGCTACCGCTGCTCCTAACCAGATCACTCTCCCACCCTTATCCAAGGCACCTTGTAGTGCCGTGCAGTCGGGCTACAAGCAGATGCCTCCACTCAAGCCGAAGCCCTTGGTGGCTCCCAGAACCAGTATAGTAGCTTCAACTCCACCACCCCTATTGAACACCCAGCAAGCTTCCCTGGGCTGTATCAGCCCTGGCCTCCCACCCCCTGCCAGCCATCCTCTCAAGACAGTTCGGGACCTCTCCCCATCTTCCTCATCCTCTTCTGCCAACAACCACGCTTCGGCAGAGAGGATACAAATGGAGGCTGACTGCATGGGAGATCCCCATACCCCAATGGACATGGATGAAAGGCATATCAAACAGGAGAACGGCAAGTTAGAAGAGACCACTGGAAAGAAGGGAACATCTCAAAAGGGCTCGTACCCCTGCCGATTTTGTGACCAGGTCTTTGCATTTTCGGGTGTACTGCAGGCACATATGCGATATCATTTGGGCATCCTACCCCACCAATGCAATATCTGCGACTATGTTGCTCCAGACAAGGCAACACTGATCCGTCATTTGAGAACGCACAGTGGTGAGCGTCCCTATGTCTGCCGGCTCTGTCATTACCCATTTACTGTCAAGGCTAACTGTGAGCGACACCTTCGCAAAAAGCACATGAAAAACAATCGCAAGGAGATTGAGAAAAACATTAAGTATGTTACCTCATCCACGTCCACAGCAGACGTACTGGAGCAGGCTGGAACTAATGAAACTACCTGCCGCTTCTGCGGGGAGGACTTAAAGACCTTCCGAGCACTGCAGATTCACTTGCGCACACACAATGGCTGCCAGCGAAAGCCATTTGAGTGCAAGCGTTGTGGAGCAGCTTTCCTTGCTAAGCGTAACTGTATCCATCACCTTCTGAAACAACATCCAGAGGTCCAAGAGCAGGATATTGAAGAGCACATAATCACTCTTCTAGCTGCATCAACCCAAAATAGCCCAAATCCATCTCCTCTCAATGGGGTTTCTCCTAACACTGTAGTGCAGCCTATCAAAGTTGAGGACCTTAGCTTTTACAGTGTAGATATGGATCAACCTCTGGACTTCTCTAACAAAAGTCATGGGGGCAGCAGTGCTGGAAGTGTGAATGGATCTCCTGAGATCAAAATTGAACCCGTCTCTTATGACTCTAGCATGGAACCAATTGATCTCTCAATTCCTAAGAATCCTGTGAAGAAGCTTAAACAAGACATTGAAGCCACATTGCCAAGAGAGGTTAAGAAAGAACAGTCATCCATTAGCATACTTGCACAAGCTCTTCAGGCTGAGAAGTCCATTGATGAAAAGTCTCAACCTCTTGGATGCTACCAGGTCCCTGTTGCTTTGTCCTCCCTTACTGGTAGCACTAATGCTGCAGGAAGGCTCTTGCGTTTAAAGCCCCTGCTTCCTAAACCTTCCTCTGCCGCTGTGAAGGAGCTCCCACCACTAGCATCCATTGCTCAGATTATTTCCTCAGTTTCTGGTGCCCCTGACCTTCTTAAACGGGACAACACTAATAGTCTTCAGGCTGATTCTGAGACACATTGCAAGCAAGAATCACCAGATATTTTGACAGAAGAGCTCTCACTAGAGAGCTCAAAGAAGAGGTCCAGGAAAAGGCCTTCCAACAGCACAGCGAAAGAGAAACCTGTGATGAATGCCACAGACCCAAGTATTGATTTGGAGTCTAGTGGGGAGTTCGCTAGTGTTGAGAGGATGTTGGCAACCACTGATGCCAACAAGTTCAGCGCCTATCTTCAGACCAACACAATTGAGTTGGCAAGGAAAGGCGGGCAACAGCCAGGTGCTAGTGACGAGAAAGAGGTGAAAGATGAGAAACACTTGCCAGTCCAGCAGAGTGTTCAACACCAACAGTCCAAAGGAAAGAAGAATGCATACTCAAATTCTGTGCAAAAGATGACTTGCCCCTTTTGTCCCAGAGTTTTCCCTTGGGCTAGCTCGCTTCAGCGCCACATGTTAACACACACAGGTGAGTGTTGTATGTAAAGTTTTACAGGGTTTACAGTGTTGATGTACACCTTTTGTTTTACCCCTCATAGTATTTGCAATTTATTTTCCTGATTTTATTTTGCAATCCTTTAAAAGGTCAGAAGCCATATCCTTGTCCCCAGTGTGATGCCTTCTTCTCGACCAAGTCCAACTGTGAGCGACATCTTTTACGCAAACATGGCGTTTCCAACAGAGTATTTAGACGCAATGGTGCAATATCCAAACCTAAAGAAGCAGAGGAAGGCTCACCAGAGAGTGCAGGTATCAGAAATAATAACTTTGATTTGCTTATGTAATTTAGACTAAGTATTTCTTTATCTGTTGATAGAGGTTAAAACCGCACTTAATTACCTAAAGCGTAATGGGTTAATGTATATTTCAGAGAGCACATCTGAGACTGAGCTTCTTGCGAGTGAGGCAATGGATCTCACAAGATCAGACCCTGAGAAGCCTGTAGCATCTGATGCTGAGAAACCTTCACCAGCTAAGCCGACAGAGGCAGCCGTGGTAGAGCCTCTTCCTCACAAAGAAGAGGAGGACCCAACAGCCCTCGAGTCTTTGAAGCACAATGACCCAGAAAAAGAGGATGGCGATTCCCATAGCAATAAGACCCTTGACTTGACCTTTGTTTCCAAGCCAAAGGATTTCAAGATCACTGAGAAAGACCAGCCACAGTCCTCTCCTGCAGCAGATAGCGACATGTCTGACAAAGCAACACCTCAGGAGGAGTCCAAATTCACCTGCAAGAGTTGCAAGAAGAGCTTCCGCTATGCTGCCACCTTGACCAGACATGAGAAAGTTCACCAGCTGGATGTAGCATCAGACTCCACTAATGGACCTGAACAAAGCCTCACGAAATCAGATGATCCAATTGTGCCTTGTGAAAATAAGAAAGAGGTTACAGAGGAAGAGGTGGAGAGTGTAAGGAAGGGCACAGCAGAGAACGAGGGAATGGGCAGTGTGGTGGAGAGTGGATCTGAGGATGATAAAGAGGACAGGAGTGATGAAGAGGGAGCTCCAACTGAACCAAAGAGTGCTGAGGGAGAGACTGAAGAACCTGGCAGCAAGCCAGACAAGAGGAAAAAGGTGTGCAGTATATGCAATAAACGTTTCTGGAGTCCTTCAGGACCTCACCAGACACATGCGCTCTCACACAGGTAATGACAATGCTAAAAACTAGGGCTGCCCTCGACTAAGGAATTTTCTGGTCGACTAGTAGTCGTTCATTTTAAGCATAGATCGAATAATCGCACGTTTATTAATAAACCATTTAAATCATTATGATGAGCCTTTAATTGCCTACATAGCCTAAAAAGTGCTCAAGCACATGCATAAAGCTTGCCACAGCGCACCGGTAGAAGTAATGATTATGAATCTGTCAGGGAAAAACAGTAAGGAAACTGCATTGACATTTTAATAATTTGATAAACTAGCGCTCTCTTTGTTTTCGGATTACATAATCTGATAATATTTGTTTTCTATTTAAATAGGTTCATTTGAAAGTAGACATTTCACTCTCTATAGATATATTTTTAATGTCTGTAAGGCAAAGATATACACAGAGTTTCGCGCTCAAGCGCATCCTGTTTGCTTTCATTATTTTACAAAAGCGCATTGTTGTTTTTGTGAGCGCACACAAATAAACGTGGTGTCTTTACAGATTTGAAAGATGTATTACTCTTATCTGTATGACCAAAAATGACAGAGTATTTTAAGAGCAAGTGTCCTGCAGCGAGCGCTACTGTTCAGCTTCCACACTCCACACAGGCACTTGAACAGCGCACATTCTAGATTAACATTAGATTGCGAGGCCATGTAAAGTTGCTAATACTTACATATTTCAGATGATAAGCCATATTTGAGGTCGATGAATGATATCTGTCCATCACAAACTGCGTGACTTCACCTGTGGATTTTTTTTTTTTTAAATGTTTTTTTTTTTATGCGACTAATACAATTTTGGTCGACCAAGTCTCTTCTTAGTTGACTATTAGGGGGCAGCCCTACTAAAAACATACTTGATTGGTATAGATTGGTAAATCAT
This sequence comes from Onychostoma macrolepis, assembly GCF_012432095.1. NCBI lineage: Eukaryota > Metazoa > Chordata > Actinopteri > Cypriniformes > Cyprinidae > Onychostoma > Onychostoma macrolepis. Next base: position 24,983,472 of record NC_081178.1, read on the forward strand.
CAAAACATAGAGCTCTTGTTTCGTATTAAAATCTGAATGTTTTTAATTACTTGTTTCTACTAGGTGAGAGGCCTTACAAGTGCCAGACATGCGAGCGCACTTTCACCCTCAAGCACAGTTTGGTCCGACATCAGCGAATCCACCAGAAACTCCGTGGAGCGGATAGTGATGGTTCGACTTGTGGGGTCACAGGTGGACCAGACGAGGACGGCTTCAGCGGGCGTTCGGCTAGCGAAAGCGAGTGCACACCCACCAGCACCAATCCACCCTCTGAGAACGAAAGTGAATTAACAGACACTGTGAAGGGGGAACCAACCTCACAGGAGAAAGAGGAGGATTGTGTACCCTCTGTGGAAACTGAAGAGTTTAAACTAACCTCCAAGAAAGGACCTGCATCAGCAACAGAGACACCCAAAGAACCTCCAGCTGAGAAACAAGCATCAGATTCGCCCACCGCATCCGACTTAGAGCCGTCGGAGGGATTCATCCAAGGTTTACTGGAGATCCATACCAAGCCCACTACTGAGCAAATTTTGCCCACCCCCGAGCCGCCACTGCTTGGCGTGGAGTGAAGAGCGACTCTTTCCTAGTTTATCTTATCTTGTGGTGAAATGTGCTGCAACAAGAAGCAGTGCCATATAACAAAAGTACATTGCAATGAGAGAAAAAATAAGCAATGACTCTTTCCAAGTGCCTTTCTACTTTTTTTTTTTTTTTTTTTGCTATATCTTTATCAGCATTTATCATGATCGAAAGTTGATTTTTATAGTATTTTACAATGATCTTTTTTGTGTGTGTAATCCTGAGAACTACTTTAAGCAATTTATGAACAAATTTGCATATCGTATTGTACAGTTCAGAGACTGCGAAATCCGTCTTATGAAAAGCAAGTTTATACCCTTATCCAGCGACGGCTGAGATTAACAAGAGGACATGTTTCTACTGAGAGGCTTGCACCCAAGTGCATAACTGGAATACGCAAATTGACTTGTTCACCATAGGGCTTCTTCGTTGCTGTTTTTCCTCTTTAATTTGCCAGTTTCCCATTTTGTGTAATTCCTTTAATGACAGAGGCTTCCAGTGTAATTGTTTTATAACAGAGCTCTGTTATTCTGGGTGCTGCGTCGTGTAAAGATGTTTTGGGGAAACAGCCAAGCAAAACATCCGAGGGTCATCCTCGGAAAGATGTTCAGCAGCTGTCACGTAAAGTATATGGGCAATGTTTGCCCAAAACAGGTGATGAATGTCCAGCTGTGCTGATTGTGTCAATGTCCTTAGCATTAGTGTTCAATTTTTTTGACACAAAAGGATGGTTTTTAATGAGGGAAGGCGATGTTTTTAGATTTAAGGGCTCTTGAATTATGTACCTCAAGCCCTGTCTCAGCTACTTAAGAATACAAAAATAAAAAAGCAAACACAATGAGGAATTACAGGAAGCCCATGAGTTATGAATCTGATGTACTTGACAAAAATTCAATGAAATGTGTACCTGTGTCCAGGGTTACCGTCTTCCAAAAGCATCACTTTTTAAGCCTTACTCTTTCGTGTGAGCATTTAGGCAGGTGTCTCGCTTTCTGCCGGGCTCACGAACTAGAATTCATGGTGTACTTGAACCCTGTCGCCCTGCTGCCTCCTGTCAGGATGTCGTCCTGCAGCGCTCCTCAACTAGGAGGACCCCATGTCAATCACACGTTCTTTTGTAGTGTTGGATCTCTTTGACCTCTCAGTTTTATGAACTCGTGTTGTAAAGAAACCTCAGACACAAACAAAGCAAACCTCAAAGGGCATGGAGACTGTATGAAATTGTGTGGACTGGTAAGCATCTTCGACTATAGGTCTCCTGATTTCCTGGAGCAGCCGTTTACCCAAATGGATGCCTGTTGATCAGCACGGGCCGAAGTGCGATGACTGGATGCGAAAAGAAAGCAAACAAGGAAAAGGAATATTGAACCAATAGTGGGGATGGGGAGAGAGTTTGCCCCTGATTGGATATCGGGATGTGTGCGCCCCCTAGTGGTGAAGATCTAACATCTCTGCTCAGGCACGAGACTTGTAGTATTGGATGAACTTGAATGCAATTGCAATCGCTTTCTCTATCTGTGTATTCCGGGACTTCTGCTTCTCCCGATGCCTTTTCCTGGGTTCATGTGAGTGTGTTTTGTGTTGGTTGTGTGCAGAAGTGATTGGTTTCCTGGTAAGAATGCTCACAGACTGTTTTTAATGTATTTATTATGACCCAGTGCGGGTGAAGAAGTAAATGTGGAGAAGCCATGTATTAACACAATTATGCTGCATAAAAATGATTCAAATTCAATACTTAGCATCCCAGCTTTGATCTGGGTCCTTGATGATGATGATGATGATGATAATAATCACTTTTGATCTGAAAGCTTTATGTAGATCTTTGTATGCATTTTTTTTTTTTTTTTAGAATGTGTGGTCTGTTTCTGTTATCTTTATTATATTATTATGATGATTATTTCAGTTTGACAGAGAGAGATACAAGTTGTTTTCATTGATATATTCTTTTGAGTATAAAACTGTGAAATTTACTGTTATTCTGCTATGGGTGAATCTGTAGGGTAGTTTTGCATGATAACCTTTTATGTTGTTCAGTTATAATTTTTTTTTCTTTTCTGTTTCGCCCCACCTGCCGCCCCGCTCTGTCTCACTCTCAGGGTTCATACAAAAGGCTTTCTCAAATCGTCACTTTTCTTGCAACAAAAAATTCTCTTCACCTATGATTTCTGAATATGTTGAATCGTCAATCACTACTTTTTTAGCACTTGACTGTGAATTCAAATGAACAGGGTGGAGTTATCAAATCCACATTCCACTCATGGGTTTTCTACAAGATATGTTCTCCTTTTTTCCCTGTTTGTTTTTTGTTTTTGTTTTTTTAATTCTCCCTGTCTCTTTGGAAAAATGCAGAGGAATGGAGACCTGTCACTGTTTGACATGCTGACTGATGTAAAAGGGAGCTTTGTGTCGCTGCTACATCCCCAAAAATAATTCTACTGGACTTGAATGGAACCAGAATCACCAGAACATTTTTGGTACACTACTCTTGTTCTTCGAATGAGTGCTTCAGAATCAGAAATGTAAGCTGTTCTGTATCAAAACTATTCAAGCAATAAAGATATATTAAAGGAAAGGTGTGGCAGGATTTTTTTTTTTTTCTTCTTTTCTCCCAAAGGCAATCTGCCACTTTAATGCATATGTTTGTTCTGCAGTCTGCAATTATAATGGGCTTGGTACTGTTTTTGCCAAGCAATGAAGGTCTATAAATTTTTATCAACCGCTGTTGATACTAGGTGTGTCCAAAGTCACACTGTCTGTGTAGGTACTACATTTGATGAGGAGTGAACTTCCGTTGAATACATACTTCAGAATCTCTGCAAAAGTCATTTGGGTTTTTTGTGAATACTGTGAATTTGGCTATTTTCATGTACTGTATAGTAGAGGGGTTGGCATATTCGGACACAGGTGCTGATTTTGGAACTGCATACTATACATTTTTACCGTATCTTTCTATGGCAGAAATGGTTTGAGTAGTATGCCAGTATGCATCTTTTTTGTATTGGGCCTGTTCCCAGAATTTTTCTGTGATGATGAATCCACACCAACAGGTGTCAGCAAGGGTTAAGGATTGGCTGGTTGGTTTCTGTGTTTAGCCCCTGCTGGAAGATGCTGTAACTACACCATTACGCAAATAACCAGACTTTGACATAAAAACAGGCAGACAAAATAGGGAAAATGTTAGCTTTTTCAGACTAAACATTTAAGTAATTTAATTTACATCTATTATGAGATGTCATGTATACAGGAAATAAATGATTACAAAAACTTTGGTGGTTGCAGTAACAACATAATATTAGTGAAATGAGCTGGTGGATGTATATTTGCATGGCTTCTAAGCAGATCCAGAATCTGCAGACTACATTTTCAACACTGACTTTAGAGGACAAATCTGTGGAATGGATTTAAAACCTTAAAGTGTATTAAATGCAGCTTTGAGTTTAAGTATTTAATGGATGCAAATGTAAAGGGCAGGTAATGTGTAGGACGACAAGCGCACAGTTTGAATTTGGGCCTGTTTGTAACAATTATACAGGAACGTATCTGGGTTATTCAATTCTCCTCCCAGAGGGTTTAGCTCCAATGCAAACACTCCTGAAGAAGCCACTCAAGGTCTTCAGGATTACTTGAAAATTACAGGCAGGTGAGTTTGATCAGGTTTGGCACTAAAATCTGCAAGACAATGGACCTCCAGGAGCAGAATTAAAGGTTCCTCTACTATATCAGTGTCCTATTTGCATGTTCATTCTGCAAGATTTAGCCAGTCTGGGGGATGGAAATTTCTCTAATGAAGTTTGCTAAAGGTAGGTGCCAAATATCAACGCTTCTCTCCAGTATGAATTTGTTTAAGATCTGCTATCTGGCAAAAGTTTGTGTATATCACAACAAAGTCTAAAAATATGTAGGTCATGTTTGAGGCCTCCAGAAAAGTTCTTCAGATTGGATAGTTCTGATCAGGAGCACCAATAGCGATTGTTTTCCTTAAAAAGGAAGACGTTATGTGGTTCCCTGCTCAACTAAACCCCACAGTCCATGCTGTGGTGTGGATTCTTGTTGCTCACAGTTCTTTGTCTCAATACCACCTTTCCAATTAGGGAGGCTGGAGTCTTCATGGATGGAGACCAGCTTCTGGAGTAAGTGTAGAATGCAATTCTACTTCTTAAAAATGTTTTTTGTCATCAGTAATCTAGTTGTTGCTGCAGGTTCTTCTATGCGCTCTGAAGTTTGGCAGATTGTTGGTGAGGAAACCCTAGTTTCCATCCACATTCATTTTTCATCTTTAAAAGTCACAGATGATAATGGACTGGAAGGAGCTGAAGAGACTGTAACAGCCTTCACATCATCCATTATAGCAAAGCAGTTTTCTTCAGATTTCACTTGACATTCTGCAAAAACATACCAGTGTAGTTATATTGCAAGAAGCAATAATTAGACATGTTCTGTGTGTGATATTGTCAGTGAAGGCAGATGTCCACATGCAATTTATTTATTTTTCATATTGTGAATATGAGTGCAAATTGTAACATACAAGTTGAATACAAAAAAAGTCACTAAAATTGGTTAAGTTTCAACCCTGTTACCATACCATACTTCATCCTTTCAGGAAGTGAACTCTCCAAAGACAAATATTCTTCATCATTATATAAAAAAAGGCAACCCTGTTACCAGGATTTTGTATTGTACGCAAATGACTTTTGAAAAGTGGATATTCGTGAGTGCATGATGTAGCATTTAGTTCCAAAGCACAGAGAAAAACTTTATTGAAATGAAGTGTTTGATCATGCAGAGTAGCTTCAGTCCTGTTTATAGACATAAAGAAAAGAGGACTATTCTTGTACCCAACAAATACAACAATAGGATGTTTATATGAAAACATCAATGCTGAAAAGGCTGACGTTCCTTGCAATACACATAAGTCTGTGCCATCTTTACGATGACATATTTCTTTGGCTTTGAAGGAGAAGCTGGAAGCTACATTCTCCCTCACCTATTCAAGATGTGAGAAAAGTTATCAAAATACACATCTTTTTGAAGATTTGCTGTTTCAAATAACCTCAGTCATACTTACCGTATTCATCACCAGACTCTGGTTCTTGCTTAACTTCTACAGTTGTGTTAGATGGGCCGACGCCAACAGTGACCTTCACAACTTCCTTTGGTACGCGTAAATCTTTCCCCTCTGTAAAACATTCATTTTAAATTAGACGGAAAACAGAAAGTCGTACAGACAGAACTTTAATTTCTGGATGAGCTATCGCGTACGGTACCTGCATGCATTACACGCAGGTGTTTTTTCATGGATGATGAATGAGCGAAAAATTTGAGACATATGGGACACTGGTAAGGTTTCTCCCCCGTGTGACTTCGCAGATGTACAGACAAATGTGCAAACTGTCGATAGCTCTTCTTGCACTGTGGGCACTGGTACGGCTTTTCTCCGGTGTGAACCCTCTGATGAACCACCAAATCTTTAGCTTGGCCAAAACTCTTCCCACATTCAGGGCACTCAAATTTCGGTTTATTCTCTTTGGTGTGAGTGCGCAGGTGGACCTTCAGGTGTCCAGCCTGACTGAAAATCTTATCACACTGAGGGCATTCGTGCTTTTCTTCGGTGTGTGTCCGTCGGTGCAGAACCAGACTGCTGGGATGACTGAAGCTTCGCTCGCACTGCGAGCACTGAAAGAGTTCGTCGCCCCGGTCGTAATGATGGCGGCGCTGGTGACGCGCGAGATCGGAAAGTTTGACAAATCCTCTCCCGCATTCTGAGCATTTGTGCGGTCGCTCGCCTTCGTGAACATACCGAACGTGTTTTCTGAGGCCAGCTGCTTGAGTAAATGTCTTCAAACACAAACTGCACGTATGAGAGACCCCTGAAATGAATAAATATAATATAAAATATTAATAATAAAATTAAATATAAATGATTAATTTAATGATTAAATCAAATATAAAAAAATAATTTATAATAAAATTATTTATATTTTTGAAATTAAATAAATATGACCACTGATAACACATTTTGTCAAAAATTGAGCATGTGATGCATTATGTCCTTTGATTGCGATTACAGCTTATATAATCGTTTGCCAAGGGTCCAAAATTAACATTTTGCCAAACAGGTAATCTGGACAGTTGGAACAATACATTAAGGAATATCTAAATGGAAATGCATGAATTACAGTATAATCTGCTATTTATTTATTTTGTTAATTAAATAAAGAAACCAATTAGCTACTAAAGAAAATGGTTACTTCAATCCAAAAAAAAGATTTTCATTCATTCATTTTTTTTTTTTTTTGTGGCTTCAACTTGACAGAAAAAAAATATAATAAATAAATATACTTATTTATTTTTAACATAATAAATAATACATAAGAAATATTTATAGAATTTATGCTTTATTTCAAAGCATTAAAATGTGTAAACAATGCTTTTTCATGGCATGCATGCTTCATATACCTAGCCATCTCATAATTTCTCACCTGAATGAAACGCATCTTGATGTTTTTTCAGACTTGCTTCAGAGACGAATGTTTCATCGCACATTGAACACTGGAGAGGGTTTTCGCCCGGGTGGCCGCTCTGGTGGGCTATCAGGTTTCTCCTCCAGCGAAAACTCAGGCCACACTGAGAGCACTTGTAAGGTCTCTCTCCTGTGTGAATCCGCTGGTGAATTTTTAACATGCAATGCTGACTGAATCTCTTCCCACAATGAGTGCATTCAAATGGCTTCTCCTGCACATCGACTTTTGGAGCACCTGTTGGTTTCTCCATTCCACTTTGCTTCTCTATTGAAGCTTCTGGAAATCAAAGAGAAAAAATAAAATCTGTCAAATTTAATTGTTAATCATTAAAAACATGAGAAATATACAAAGAAAGAAAGTTTGGATGGTCAATTTTTCAGGACGGCCATTTCAAACTTACTTTCATGAATTCGCATGTGAGCTCGGAGGAAACTGGGGCGCCCAAACCCCTTGAAGCATACAGGGCAGTTGTGTGGCCTCACTCCTGTGTGAATTTCCAGATGTTTCTTCAAGTCTCCTGGGGTATAAAAGCTCTTATTGCACACAAAGCACAGAAAAGACCTCTCTCCTGTGTGTGTTTTAATATGCACAACCAGAGCCGATCTCTGACGAAAGCTTTTGTTACAGGTGGGACAGTTGAAGGGCCTTTCACCTGTGTGAATTCTCTCATGCTGTAACAAGCCTTGGCGTCGACCAAACTTCCTCCCGCAATAAGAGCAGGGGAAGCACTTTCCCTCTTTGTCAACATGCTGATCTGTTAAAATTACAAAGAAGAATCCATATTAACAAAACCATTATCAAATAAAAGTTAAATTGAGAACATAATTGAAACACTAGGTTATGCATCAACCCTGTTACCATCATCACTCACCCGTTACAATACTGTAGTATTACAGAAAACAATTATTAATCCTTTCAGGAAGTGAACTCTACAAAGGAAGAATTTTCTTAATTGATTTTCTTCAATAATTTTGTATAGTTTTGTGAAACTATCCTTTTCGAATGTGTATTCTCCAAATAATAAATGACAAATATTCTTCATGAATTATTAAAAAGCCAACCCTGTTATGAGGATTTTGTATAGTAAACAAGTTGTTTTACTGAAAAGTGGATATTTGTATAAATACCACATTAAATGCTCTTTCTATTAAACCATTTTAGTGCCAACTGCCAAGATTAAGAAATGACTATCAATCCTATCACTATAATCACTCACCCCTGCTACAATACTGTAGTATTGAAATAAATTCTATAAAACTACTTTATACTTTCAGGAAGTGAATTCTCTAAAGACAAATATTCTTTAATTAAAAAGTCAACCCTGTTACAAGGATTATAATAATTCTAAGACACTAATAAACACTTTTAGTGTCAAGACAAATGGCTGCGAGTCCTATCACCATCATCACTCACCCCTGTTACCATACTATATTATTACAGTACTGTAAAACTATCCTTTTAGAATGTATTCTCCAAAGACAAATATTCTTCATGAATTATTAAAAAGCCAACCCTGTTACAAGGATTTTGCATAGTAAACTAATTACTTTTCAATAAAGTGGATATTGGTAGAAATATCAGCATTAAATTATCTTTCTAATAAACATTTGTAGCGTCAAGACTAAGAAACTGATGTCAGTCCTATTACCATCAGCACCTCATCCCTGTTACTATGCTATAATTTACACAACAATTCTGTAAAAATACTTAATCTTTCAGGAACTGAACTCTCCAAAGACAAGTATATTTGCTTATTATTCATCAATTATAAAAAGTCAACCCTGTTACCAGGACTTTGTATAGTAAACAAATGATAATTGAAAAGGGCACATTCTGAGTTATTAACATTTTAATTTTGTTTCTAATAAATTTTAGTTCCAAGGACAAGTTTGTTTGCCTATTTATCATCAAATAATTAAAATGTCAACCCTGTTACTAGTTATTATTGTAATCAAATGACTATGGCTCTATATTTGTAGAAATATCAATATACCTTGTTACCATCGCAACATAAAATTTTGCTAAGTAAACAGTTCCTGGAAAAATATTGAAGTCAGTGGGGACCAGCAACTGTTTGGTTACCCACATTCTTCGAAATATCTTTTTTTTTGTATTCAGCAGATGAATGCAATTTGTACAGGTTTGGAATAAAGGTGAAGATGAACTCTTTAAGGTGGAACAATGCAATTGTATATCATTTAAGAAAATAAATGCCAATATTGCAATTAACGCATGCAGTTCTATCCTACCTGGATGAAATATGAGTTGATGTCTTTTCAGGGAAATTGCGAGAGAGAAGGTTTTGTTGCATATGGCACAATGATATGGCTTCTGATGATCTTTCAGCTCTGAGCTGGAACTCTGATCAGCATCATGGTCTTGATTCACTGATGGACTGAATCTAGTCTCCGTCTCTGATAGATGCTCCCCTATGCTCATTTCTGAAAACATATTAAAACAATATTACATATTGTTTTATTACACACATAAATAACCAAACCCTAAATAAACAACTAAAGATCATACTGTCTTCAGAATCTCCAAGGTTTCCAGAAAGCACACCACAGACCCCTTCCATGTCATCTAGTTCACCCTGGTCCTCCTCCTCAGGAATAAGCTCCATATCAGCTCCAGCAGTCACAGCATCTCCTTCCTGCAGCTTGTTCAGATGGGACTGCATGTGTGCTTGCAGGCTGCTGGGCCGAGGGAAGCTTTTGGAGCACAAAGGACAACTGTGAGGTCTCACGCCAGTATGAGTTCCCATGTGTGTCTTCAGATCTCCTGAACCATAAAACCGTCTGAAGCATACGAAACATTCGAAAGGCTTTTCTCCAGTGTGAATTTTCCGATGCACGATCAACACCGAACGCTGCCTGAAGCTTTTGTTGCACACGGTGCAGCGGAACGGTCTCTCTCCAGTGTGAATGCGTTTATGTTGCTCCATATCTTGATGTCGTCCGAATATTTTTCCACAGTATGGACAGGTAAAGCGATTTCTTTCAGCAACACTCAAATGTTCTGTTAAAAGAAATGAATCAACAGGTGATATATGAAATTGATAACATCAAACCAAACAATTTGTAGCAATGCTGTTGGTGATTTAAACAAAATGGTTTGCAAACTGGGCAGCAGGTTCTCAGCAAGCTTCAAGGGGGCCTCAAGAAGACTTTAAATGATTTTAAATATGACAAAATAAGCATCAAGTTCAAACTTAAAAATGAAGATATTTGGTATTTTGAATGAACTGTTGTTTTTCTTTAAAGAACCAGGATTCACAGTCTTAGAAAACCTAAATGTATGAGGTAGCCTAATTTTAAAAGCATGATTTTTTTGACCTTGAAAAGTAAATTAATAAAAAAATAATAAATATACAGTTTTCTAGTTATGCTCTAAAATATTTTTTGTTTTATATATGACAACTGAATGTAAATATTTTAAACTTGTATATTTATTGTGTATATTATATATTTTATATATAAATATTTCTAAAAATCCTTATCACAATCCGTAATCCTTATCAAGGACTTTAAATATTGTTGTGCCTTGGAGTCAAAAAGTTTGCAAAACACTGAGGTCCTTAAAAATTTGTTAAAAGAAAAATATTGGGGGGGGGACTACTGAAATTTAAGACTATTGAAAATATGACTAACGCTAATAATAATTTTCATAATAAATAAATTTTTATTCTACTAACAAATAAAAAGCAACAAAAATAAACTAGAAAGTATTTTATAGATATTTTTACAGAATTAATGCCTTTACATTTCAGGAAGGGGGTCCCATCATTTTTGGGGGCCCGAGACATCAAAAAGTTTGAAAACCCCTGATTTTGGTAACTTCTGAATAGTAGATGGCGCAACAAAATAACCTCAAAGGGGTCAAATTTAGCGAATATCCATATTTTGGGGGCTCTGCAATTTCTTAGCTTTATTGAAAAACTTAAATTTGCTGATCACACCTGGATGAGCGACACGTTGATGTTTTATCAGCGAGAAGGAGAGAGAAAACCTCCGGTCGCAGAGCGTGCAGTGGTATGGTCTCTCCTCCGTATGATGAGTACGGTGGTGTTTTCTGAGGTTTACTGCTTGGCTGAAGTATTTCCCGCACTGGGAGCACTGGTATGGCTTCTCTCCGGTGTGAACGCGCAGATGGATCCGAAGCTTTGCTTGCTTATGAAATCTCTTTCCACAGTGATTGCACTGATGCGGTTTGTTTTCATCACACGCTTGCTGGTCAGCTGCAAACTCCTCCTCTTGAAGAGGATTCAGCGTTTCAATGCCTGGGAGGAGAAAATGACACAACGTGGTACGTGAAGTGTGTTTTTTTGTACCTCTTTTGATATTTCTGGGATGTGGTATTCTGGTAGAAACTATGAGTGCAATGGTAAGGTTTTTGTAATCATTAGACTCACCCTTTTCAGCAGAATGTGCAGAGTCGTGAGAGAGCTCAGATGAAGGAGATGGAGCTCTCTCAGCCTCCTCCTCTTGACTTTGGGGAATGTTTTCACTAGGTGCATCGCTCTCAATATTATCTACAAGCTCCAGAGAGTGAGATTCACTAATGTCCTTAAGTGCGTCAGTTTGAAAGTGCTTGTGCAGATCTTCAGAGGCCACAGAACTGCAAGGCCTCTCACTGTCATGAGCGTCCAAATGGTTCATGTCCTCAGATTCAGAGAAGGTCTGTTTGGGAGATGTGAGACTGGATAGACGTGCGACGCTGTTGACACAGTCGGGGCAGCGGTGGGAAATCTCTCCTGTGTGTGTTAGCTCATGTTCCTCCAGCTGACATGCAAAATTTTTCCCACATTCGACACAAATTAAGCACTTACCCTCCGTACTAACATCTTGACCTGCAAAAAGAGAGGATACTTAGTTTAAGTTTTAGTTTGTGTCTTCATTAGAACAGATTTGGAGAAATGCAGCATTGCATCAGTGTCTCAGCAATGGATGCTCTGCAGTGAATGGGTGCCGTCAGAATGAGAGTCCAAACAGCTGATAAAAACATCACAATAATCCACACCACTCCAGTCCACCAACTAATATCTAGTTTTGCGAAAAGCTGCATGTTTACAAGAAACAAATCCATCATTAAGATGTTTTTAACTTTAAACCATCCCAAAATACAAGTCCATAATCTATAATATTGCTTCCACCAGTGAAAAAGTCCATCCTCTGTTGTCTGTCAAAATCCACCCACATATTTGTTTAGAGCTGTGTTGGACTGTTTTGGCTTGTAATCGGTGCTTGATCAGTTCATATTTCTCTCCTGATTCAGACGACATGAAATTTCAGCAAAAAGCAAGTTTGAAGTTAAAATTGTCTTAATGATGGATGGATTCATTACAAACATGCTTTTCGCTTCATAAGACGTTAACTGATGGACTTGTGTCTTATGTATTAACTTCATTTACTGTATGTATATTATACATTATTGTGATGTTTTTATCAGATGTTTGACTCTCATTCTGACGGCACCCATTCACTGCAGAGCATCCGTTGCTGAGCAAGTGATGCAATGCTACATTTCTCTCTCAACAAGTCTATTCCAATAAAGAATCAAACTCATCTAAATATATTTTTAGCAAATTTTCATTTTTATTTGAATTCTTCTTTGAGCACTGATTTCTGTGTTTATGTAATTGTAATGTTACTGGATATAAATTGTAATAAATCTTTATAAAACAGTCCTTCAGAAGTTTCAGGTGTTTCTACAGTATAACCGTAATTAGGTTTTAGAGTTAAATATACCACAGTCAAGGGCAGTCCACTTCATTTTGGGCCTAAAAATACTCCATGGCTGCTGTAAACCCACTATAATGTCTTATTGTCTTTAGTCCTATTCACTGCATAGCAACATATTGTACCTTGATGAAATGCACGCAGATGTCTTCTCAAGGAGGATAACAGGGCAAAGTTTTTAACACAGATGGTGCAGTGAAAGGCTTTCGCATCCGTATGGACGATCTGATGGGTCTTGAGGTCTCTTTCCCGGGTGAAAGTCTTTCCACACATCAAGCACTCAAAAGGCCTCTCGCCTGTGTGAATCCGGACATGTTCGGACAGATGCTGTATACGGGAAAAACCCTTCCCACACTGAGAGCACTGAAAAGGCTTCGCTCGGGCAGAAAGACTCTTTGCGTGGTCATCTGTGGTGACGTTTGAAAGGAAAACAACAACGTTTAGTTGTCTCTCTCAACAAATATATACATGAGTTTAGTATATTTGGCAGCTAAACAATAAGAAAGTTTCTGATAACATGTGACCATGGAGCTCAAAAGCAATCATAAGCAGCACAAGTATATTTGTAGCAATAGCCAAAAATACATTGTATGGGTACATCTTTTATGCCAAAAATCATTAAGATATTAAGATCATGTTACATGAAGATATTTTGTAAATTTCCTACCATAAATATATTGAAACTTAATTTTTGATTAGTACTATGCATTGCTAAGAACCTCATTTGGACAACTTCAAAGGCATTTTTCTCAATATTTTGATTTTTTTTTTTCAGATTTCATATAATTGTCCGACCCTAACAGACCATACATCAGTGGAAAGCTTATTTATTCAGCTTTCAGATGATGCATAAATCTCAATTTCTAAAAATTGACCCTTATGACTGGTTTTGTGGTCCAGGGTCACATATTGTAGCTGTGAAGTCGCAGTGTAGTAAAGTAAATAATAAAAGGAATCCAGTTATTACTATAGGTTATGCAACTGAAATCAAAGTCAAGGTCAGTGTGGACTTTTCACAACTAGGTGGTACGGTATCTAAATGTACAGGTTATCATATTGCAATGCATGAATGCAATTTGCATGGCGTGTAATGTAAACTCCTGCATTCTCACCCAGCTCATAGGAAGCTCCTGACGGGTGCAGATCAAGCGTCCTCGCCGCTTCTCCTAAATCAGACTCCTGTGCTCCAGTGCTTTGGGCAGCTGATGGAAACACGCCCACTTCCTTCGGATCACTGTACGACTTCATGCTCAGATCCATGTCTTACTGAAAATCTAGATTTTTGTATTTTTATAATAAGTACTAGGTTTGTACTCTGGGACAGTGATGGTATAAAAGCTAAAACACTACTGACATTAAATAACTATCATTATCATGTGATATTTGCATGGAACTGCAAAATACTTAAAACAATACTATGGTATTACCATGGTACATGTTCAAAGAGATGGCAATACTCTAAACAATCTATATCTTTTTGTAATTATTATACTTCACTTTATTATATTATGTATGTCTTCATGTCTATATGATAACAAAATCAAAGCTGGAGGCTGAACACACCTCCTTTAGATGCATTTCGATGGAGTTACATGTCAACAGACAGTAAAAGGTGCATTAGCTGTTATTCATGCAGATGAAAGAGAAAAATAAACATTAGTAGCGCCACAACACTGAGACACAGCTGTAAAGTTCATGCAGAAGAAGCCTCACCTTTCCTGTGTCTCATCACACAATTATCATGCACGTCCACACGATCTGACAACCCGGAAATGACTGGAGGTGTTATCGACTTTTCAAAATAAAAGTCAATCGCGGAATAAAACAAAATAAAAAAACCGGTTAGACCATGCAAATATTTTTATATAATACGCTTTTGTATGCGTTCATTTTAATCTTGCCACAAACATACCGCAGGTCTTAAAAAAGTAGAGTTTAGTCCTAAATGCCATTACATATTATAACAAATAAATCAAACAAGAAGCATTTATTTGAAATGACTATAATACAACCATTTTTCAAGCAAATATTTTAGACTTTCAAAGAGTTTCAATCATAAAACTATAAATACGTTTGAAATGATGATAAAGTGCGGTTTATGTGATGCACCACAACTGTGGTAACACTAAAAGTCATTTTTAAAAGTTGCCTCAGAGTTAAAAATGTCTAGAATTATTTGTTTTTTGGTGGTTTGATATGTTGACACAGGATATTTTGAGGGTGCAACACTCTGAGACATTGACTGTGTTTTGGAGTGCTGGTGTTCTTAAGGCCTTGATATAAACAAATATCAGTAAGTCAAGTGGAGATATGAGAGACATGCATTAAACACATGAAAAGCTTCAAGGCATGGACTCCACTCGACCAAGACATCAGAAGCAGATCCTTTAAGTCCTGCAGTGTACCGTATTAAAGAAGGAATTTGTGTTTTACCTGTATTTCACTGTATAGTTGTCAGTAAAATTAATGTCCTAGCAGAAAATTACCACTACAAATGCCTCAAAGAGACAACTTTGCACCTTCTTTACCCCTAAAAGGCTTATAATAGTACCATAAGAGTATTACCCTACTACTTAAGGGAACATAATATACAGTGCCCTCCAAAAGTATTGGAACAGTGAAGACAAAATTGCTCTGTTGGCTGTGGAGTCAAGACATTTGCAAACATGATTAAAAGATGAATATGAGACAAAACTACAGAATGTCACATTTTATTATTGGGTGATTCAACACATAGATGTTTTACCAGCTAAGAAGTTCAGCACTTTTAGAGTTTCATCCCTGTATCTGATGTGAGCATAAGTATTGGAACAGTTGCCTCGCAGGTCTTTCTAAGTGATCAGCTGTGTCCGGTTGCATTAATTCTTCAGATATTAAAAGCAGGGAATGTGTCGTATACAATACAATACAATTTTATTTATATAGCACAGTTTAAAAACAACCGAAGTTGACCAAAGTGCTTTACAACACTATACAGACTATAGGCAGAATTAAATACAGCTATAAAACTCAGATATTCACAGAATATACACAGTTATATCCATTAGTTCTGAATTCTGAATCTTGCATTCGATGATGACACACACAAACCAGGATGAAGACGAGGGAGCTGACTGAGAGAAAAGCAAGCAATTTGGATACTAAAAGAAAATAGGAAGTCAGTTATAGCTCTAGCAATAACAAAGGGCATGAAGAAATCAAGAGTTTGGAAACAAACAACGACCTGATCGGGTGAGAAAACAACAGTAGTTGATGACAGACAAATCATGAAAGCTGTGAAAATTAACCCTAAAAGACGTGTCTGTAAAATCACCAACAACTTCCAGAAAGCTGGGGTGATGCTCTGACAATCTACTGTCCTCAGGAGACTTTGACACAGAATTACAGATGCTACACAGCAAGATACAAACCTCTGATCAGCTCCAAAAATAGAAAGGCAAGATTAGAGTTTGCAAAAAAGCACAAAAGAGTTTTGGAACTGTGTTTATGGACCGATGAGACAAAGATGAACCTTTATCTAAGTGATGGGAAGGCAAAAATGTGGAGAGGAAAAAAAGGGAACTGCAATGATCCCAAGCATACAGCCTCATCTGTGAAGCATGGTGGAGGTGGTGTCATGGCATGGGCATGCATGGCTGTCTCTGGAACAGGCCCTCTCAACTTTACTGATGACTTAATGTATGATGACAGTAGCAGAATGAATTTGGAAAGATACAAAACCATCTTGCCTACCAATATTCAAGAAAATGCCACCAGATTCATTGGGAAGTGCTTCATATTGCATCAGGACAATGATCCAAAACACCTGCCAGTTCAGTCAAGGAGTTTTTAAGGGCAAAGAAATGGAAAGTCTTAGATTGCCCAAGTCAATCTCCAGATTTAAATCCGATTGAACATGCATTTCAGCAGCTGAAGAGAGAGTAAAGGCAGAAACTCCCCAAAACAAGCAACAATTGGAATTGGCTGCATTAAAGGCTGGGAAAGTATTTCAAAGGATGAGAGCAAGAGTCTGGTGATGTCTATGGGTCACAGACTCACTGCTGTGATTGTGTGCAAGGGATCTGCAACTAAATAATAGCTTTTAATCTTTTATATCTGCCTTATGTTCAACTGTCCCAATATTTATGCTCACATCAATGAGTGGGATGAACTCTAAAAGTGCCGTTCTTTTTATTTGGTAAAACATGTATCTGTATGTGTTTAAACGGCTAATAATAAAATGTGACATTCTGTAGTTTTGTCTCATATTCATCTTTTAATCATATTTGTAAATGTCTTGAATCCATAGCCAACAGAGCAATTTTGTCTTTACTGTTCCAATACTTTTGGAGGGCACTGTATATACGGCTGCAAGATTAGTCTTTAACGAGCTGAAAAGAACGCATGGCTACCTATAGCTGCTCACATAAAATTCAAGGCATTAATGTTTGCCTACAAAACCACAACCGGCTCTGCACCCCATAGGCTAACTTATCACAGCACTTTCATATTATTGCTCTTTTGTTGGTTTTGATTGCTTCTATTGTCCTCATTTGTAAGTCGCTTTGGATAAAAGCATCTGCTAAATGTAAATGTAATATGCACCCTTTAAGGGTTAAGAAGGTAAAAGGTGTCCCTTTGAGGGTACTGCCCCAGTGGCAAGCAAGCTGTTGTACTTGTACTTCTAAAAGTGCAATTTTGCAAATTTTTCTGACAGTGTGTTCTTCAAACCCTTCCTGAACAATTTCTTCAGTGTGTCAGAGTGAATTATCCCGCTGAAAGAGACCACTGCCATCAGGGAACACCACTGCCATGAAGGGGTGTATGTGGTCTGCAACTTTCTTTAGATGGTGTGTTTCAAGTGCGGTAACATCCACATGAAAACCAGGAGTCAAGGTTTCCCAGCAGAACACTGTCTCCGCCGTCCTGCTTCTTCCCATCGTGCATCCTGCTGCAACTTTGACAGAAAGTTAAAAAAAAGAATTTAGATGCATTATATTATTTACGATTGTTTACTAGGCTGATATATTTTGGGATGTGGCCCATTATGATTAACTACTAATGATATTACACTTCTATAACTCATGTGCTCATGTAAACAATGCAGTTTGCAGTAATTTGTCAATGAAATACCAATATAATTCATGAATAATGTTAGTATTGCTGAATTAGGTGTTTATATCAACACAGACACACATTAGGCATCATTGTCAGGTGTTAATTTATTGGTAAATATATAGTTCTTCAGTTATAAGTTTAACATTCATTAATGAAGTAATTTGTACCTAACCTAATAAAAAAGCAAAGGTGTATGTGATCCTTTGAAAATGGTTCTTAAATACTCTGAAAAAAAGATAAATCAAAAGAATCTGTTGAACCAAAAGTTATTTGTTGAAATCACAGTGTTGCGAAGATGTAAGTAAAATAAATGGTTAAATGTTAATTTAACTTTAATATATCCCAATAAAATGTAAAAACCTTTCTGACTACATGCAATATATGATTAAATAAACTGCTGTCCATGTACAGCCCGAATCCCGGAAATGTTGGGATGTTTTTTAAATTTAAATAAAATGAAAACTAAAAGAATTTTAAATCACATGAGCCAATATTTTATTCACAATAGAACATAGATAACATAACAAATCTTTAAACTGAGAAATTTTAACATTTTATGCACAAAATGAGCTCATTTCTAATTTGATGCCTGCTACAGGTCTGAAAATAGTTGGGACGGGGGCATGTTTATCATGGTGTAGCATCTCCTTTTCAAAACAGTTTGAAGACGTCTGGGCATCGAGGTTATGAGTTTCTGGAGTTTTGGTGTTGCAATTTAGTCCCATTCTTGCCTGATATAGGTTTACAGCTGCTGAAGAGTTTGCTGTTGTCTTTGACGTATTTTTCGTTTAATGATGCGCCAAATGTTCTCTATAGGTGAAAGATCTGGACTGCAGCTTTAGTTGGCATCTGCAGATGGCACGGTGGATTGTGTTTACCGACAGTGGTTTCTGGAAGTATTCCTGGGCCCATTTAGTAATATCAATGACAGAATCATGTCGATGAGTGATGCAGTGTTGTCTGAGGGCCCGAAGACCACGGGAATCCAACAAAGGTCTTCGGCCTTGTCCCTTACGCACAGAGATTTCTCCAGTTTCTCTGAATCTTTTGATGATGTTATGCACTGTAGATGATGAGATATGAAAAGCCTTTGCAATTTGACGTTGTTTTTAAAGTATTCAACAATCTTTTTACGCACTCTTTCACAGATTAGAGAGCCTCTGCCCATCTTAACTTCTGAGAGACTCTGCCTCTCTAAGACATCCCTTTTATAGCTAATCATGTTACAGACCTGATGTCAATTAACTTAATTAGTTGCTAGATGTTCTCCCAGCTGAATCTTTTCAAAATTTCTTGCTTTTTCAGCCCTTTGTTGCCTCCGTGCCAACTATTTTGAGACCTGTAGCAGGCATCAAATTTGAAATGAGCTCATTTAGTGAATAAAAGTGTAAAATTTAAACGTTTAAACATTCGTTATGTTCTCTATGTTCTATTGTGAATAAAATATTGGCTCAAGTGATTTGAAAGTCTTTTAGTTTTCATTTTATTCAAATTTAAAAAACGTCCCAACAATTCCGGAATTCGGGTTGTAAATCGAAGAGACAATTTTACAATATATATATAGTTTAATATTTCTATAAGGACACACTTTGTTAGTGATGTGGTATGAATAATAAAACTAAACTGTAAGCATAAGTAATCACACAGACAGCACATTTTCATATAACCTGACACCAGCCAGCACCTGCAGCCCAAACATTATTTGATTTCTTTACTTTTTCTAGCATGTTGTCTTCAGTAATATGACAATTTGTTCTGTGTAGCATTTGTGCATTGCAAATGACCATATTAAGGGAATAACTCATTTGGCCAGGATGCCGAGGTCACACCTTTACTCTTTTCAAAAGACATCCTAAGAATTTTTAATGACCAACGAGAGTCAGGACCTCGGTTTAACGTCTCATCCGAAGGACGGTGCATAATGACAGTATAGTGTCCCCGTCAACACCTCTTCCAGCAAGATTGATGTCTCTGCAGAGCAAAAGTGGGCGTTTCTAACTTTGTGGGTGTTTTCAAACTGCTGGGTGTGTCTAAATCATGCAATGAAAATGATCCCCCTATACCTGACCCCACCCCTAAACCCACCGTCACTATGACGTCAGCCAATCAGGTAACATGGCCTAAAAACGCCCCAATCTGGTAATTACTTAAAAGGTTCTACAGAGCCGTTGTGCTTCAGGCGTCCCGAGTTCGAATCCTGTCCCCTCTCTCTCCCACTTCACTTCCTGTCTAAATTACTGTCCTAATATAAGGCAATAAATGTCATAAAATATATATTTTATATAAAAAAATGGCTAAAATGACATACGAGTATAGTGCACAAATCATTTACATTTATGCATTTAGCAGACACTTTTATCCAAAGCAGCATGCAAATGAGCACAATAGAGGCAATCAAAACCAACAAAAGAGCATAATATGTTACTGCCGTGTCAAGTCCCGGTTTGCAAGGTTTTTTTTTTTTTTTTTTTTATAGCTGTAGAGGGTCAAGTCATTATTATTGTTATGATAATTAAAAAGAAAAAAAGTAGATATAGAAAATAAAAATAGAGAATGCTAGCGTTAGAGGGTCAAGAATAAATGGAAGAGATGTGTTTTTAGCCGATTCTTGAAGATAGGACTCAGCTGCTTGGTTTGAGTTGTGCAGGTCATTCCACCAGGAGGGAACATTTAATGTAAAAGTCAGTGAAAGTGATTTTGTGCCTCTTTGGGATGCACAATAATGCACCGTTTACTTGCAGAATGCAAACATCTAGAGGGCACATAAGTCTGAAGTAATGCATTTAGGTAAAGGGGTGCAGAGCCAGTGGTGGTTTTGTAGGCAAACATCAATGCCTTCAATTTTATACGAGCAGCTGGTAGCCAGTCCAAATTGATAAACAGAGGTGTGGCGTGTTCTTTTTCAGCTCGTTAAAGACTAATCTTGCAGCCATGTTCTGGATTAATTGCAGAGGTTTGATAGAACTGGCTAGAAAGACCTGCCAAGAGAGCATTGCAATAGTCCAGCCTGGACAGAACAAGAGCTTGAACAAGGAGTTGTGAAGCATGTTCAGAAAGAAAGGGCCTGATCTTCCTGATGTTGTATAAAGCTAATCTGCAGAACCGGGCAGTTCTAACAGGGTCTGAGAAAGTCAGCTGATCATCAATTGCAACTCCAAGGTTTCTGGCTGTTTTTGATGGGGTTATAGATAACTGGATAACAGGACTTAACGACTACAGACCTGTGGCTCTAACGTCTGTCCTCATGAAGTCATTTGAAAAACTGGTTCTGGCTTATCTGAAGGACATCACTGGACCCTTACTGGACCCCCTGCAGTTTGCTTACTGAGCAAACAGGTCCGTGGATGATGCAGTCAACATGGGACTGTATTACGTCCTGCAACACCTGGACAAATCAGGGACTTATGTGAGGATCCTGTTTGTGGACTTTAGTTCGGCCTTCAACACCATCATCCCAACACTCCTCCAGACCAAACTAACCCAGCTCTCTGTCCCTAGCTCTATCTGTCAGTGGATCACCAGCTTTCTGACAGATAGGTAGCAGCTAGCGAGACCGGGGAGATTCATGTCAAACAGCCGCTCCACCAACACTGGTGCCCCTCAGGGTTGCGTCCTCGCCCCACTGCTCTTCTCTCTGTACACCACTAAAGACCCCTCTGTCAGGCTCCTGAAGTTCGCAGACGACACCACACTGGTCGGCCTCATTCAGGACGGTGACGAGTCTGCTTACAGACAGGAGGTTAAAGAGCTGGCTGTCTGGTGCAGTCTTAACAACCTGGAGCTCAACACGCTCAAAACAGTGGAGATGATCGTGGGCTTCAGGAGAAACCCCCCTGTACTCCCCCCACTCACCATCATGAACAGCACTGTGACTGCAGTGGAGACATTCAAGTTCCTGGGATCCATCATCTCTCAGGACCTGAAGTGGGACACTCACATCGACTCCATCGTACAAAAGGCCCAACAAAGGCTGTACTTCCTATTCCAGCTGAGGAAGTTTAACCTGCCACAGGAGCTGCTGAAACAGTTCTACTCAGCCGTCATCGAGTCTGTTCTGTGCACTTCAATAACTGTCTGGTTTGGCTCAGCTACAAAATCAGGCATCAGAAGACTACAGAGAACGGTTCGGACTGCTGAACGGATTATCGGTGCCCCCGTGCCTACCCTTCAACAGCTGTATACATCCAGAGCGAGGAAAAGGGCTCAGAAAATCACTCTGGATCCCTCACATCCAAGTCATCCCCTTTTTTAACTTTTGACATCTGGCCGGCGCTTCAGAGCCGCAAATACCAGGACAGCCAGGCACAAGAACAGTTTCTTCCCCCAGGCAATCCACCTAATGAACAGTTAAATGTTCCCCCAATTGTGCAATAAAGATATATGCAATAACCTTATATTTATTTGTTACCACCTACATCCTGGTACATCCCTGCATCTCACTCTATTCCTATTCTATCATCTAGAGCACAGCTGTACGTACAATTTATTTATTTTATTTTTTTCTATTTATATATGTGTGTATTTTTATTCTCATCTTATTTTTATTGTCTGTGTGTTGTTGTTGTCTCTGTGTATTGGAAGCTTGTGACACTAAAACAAATTCCTTGTATGCGCAAGCAATAAAACTCTTTCTGATTCTGATTATGGTTGATGTGCCTAGCTGGATGGTGAAATTGTGATGAAACGATGGGTTTTCTGAAACCACAAGCAGTTCTGTCTTGGCAAGGTTGAGTAGAAGGCGATGGTTATTCATCCAGCAAGAAATGAGATGAGATGCGAGCAGCTATCGTCAGATCATCGGTCTCCGTTAATATCCACTTCTGAAGCCAGACCGACTGCTGTTATCTGATGCTTGTTTTTGTACATCAGAAGCAATTTATGTTTTATCAATGTACAAAAACACAAAAGCTGTGTAACCTTGGTCGATAAAATTATTATTATTGTGTTTGCTTAGTTGTATCTTTGTGTTCTACAAAACATTGCACAATTGAGTTTAAACAACAGTTCACTGTGTTTAAGGTTAAAAGGCCACACATATGCCTATTAAAGGACTATGAATTCATGCCACCTTTAAAATGACTGTGAAAAGCCATTATAAAGACATTTTGACATAACTAAACGTATTTCCGGCTAGTTGTTTAGTTGAAAACTTAAATGTCATTTGGCAACAGACTGGATAAGTAGAGTAAATGCAAAAAGCAAGTATTTTTCGAACATATTTCTTTCTGAAAAAGTACTACAATGATCGTTAATGCAACAATTAAGGACCTGGGATCATTAGGAGGAATCAGAATTGCTCAATTTCTTTCGATTTCCATTTCTAAAATCGAGTCCATAATGCCATCTCATCTCACACCTCTTCTGTCACGACTAATGTCCGCCAACAGTTGCCGTACTTTTCGGTCATACCACCAATAAATGGGGGAGTCCGGTAAAAGCCGCTATATATTATTATCATTCGTTTTATGCAGAACATACCCCATTCATACATAATATCTACACAAGTTCCTAAATGAACATATATTAAGCGTCTCACGTAGATTAAAGGTTCTAATAACTATCTCCATCCTTAATCGCCCTCGTCCACCCCTCCAGCTGACGCAGTGGTGCAGTCCGCGAGAGGCAATGGCAGAGGTGTAGAGGGAGAGAGAGGAATCCAGCGTCCTGACAGCTTCTCTTCAAACCCACGGCTGTGACACACTGACCCGCGGACAGCACACCCAGACCCGGTACACCCGAGCCTGCGGACCGCCAGAGACTCGCAGCTCAGCAGGGCTTTCTCAATCTCAGGTGTGTGTGTGAATGAGCAGCGCTCCTGTTAGCACAGACGTTAGCTTCTGGTTCTGCTCCAGAACACTGTGTTTCTGTCACAAACACACACCGATCTCTTGTAAACACGCGCGTGTGTGTGTTTGTTTACCACGATACACGGCTGTTATTCAATCACCTGTGCTTATAATAACCCAGCAGCCTCTGTTTTCATGTAGTTATGTCATGGATATGTGTAACTAGGCCTCTGCAGTTTGGGGGTGACTCTATTTGAGATCAAGTATTTGTGATGTGGGTTTGTTCGAGATGTAAACTCATTTCTCTTGACTGATTATGGAGATATTTCTGTGTAGATCAGGTGATATTTATACTCGGTTTGACAGCTATATTGGATGTTGACACTGAGGTTATGAACCTCTGAAGTAAGTTGATCTTTGCTGATCTGTCTTTATGATGACAGTCAGTTACTCTAATAGTTAATTTCTCATTGAATGTGTTGTTGTTAGTGAGGTTTGTGGTGGTTTAGTGTAGAAGCCAGAAGTGCATGTCTTCTAACTCTTCCGGACAGACCTGTCAAATGAAATCACACACCGTATACACAAGTGTTGTGGGGTTTTCATTGGGATATACCAGTGCTGAAATATTGAGAACGGGGAGGTTTATATAAAATACAGTTATACCATGTATAACAAATACAGAAAATAAAACCAGATTGCTGAAATCAAAAATGTGCACTCATTGTTTACTTGAACTTCACACAGTTTATTTCTAAGTGCAATCTCTATAAAATGCATTTACTTATCCATGCAGTTCAACTCGCAGAAGTCATGGAAATGCATGGGTTCTGTGTTATTTATATACTGTTAATGTATTTGTTTATGGGTCAAAGGTGAGGCATCCCATTTTGGTGTTTGCATCAAATCAAATTTGCAAAAGTGAATTTATATGCATTTATGTTTGTTAAAATAAAATGTCAAAATATGGGTGAAATAATGTTCGATCCTCCTTCAGAGTTACAGATATATTTATGTAAAAATGAAACAACATACTTAATACAAAAGAAGAAAGTGTATAAAAGAAAGGAAACAATTATCATATTCTATTTTAAATTATAAAATAGGGTAAAACTTAGTTTAAAATTACAATTCATTAGTATTTTAGGGGCTGCACTGTGATCCTTAAATGGTGGCTTTTAATGTCATCTAATGATTCTTGATCTAAATATACCTGACAAGATATTTTGGTGTGATGATGATGATGATGATGAAAAAAAAATACAATTAAACCCATTCTAATGTATGGAGAGAAAAACTAAATTTAAAGCTGTATTAAATTTTAGTTTGTTTTGATGCTTGAAAACCCCTTTTCATCTTTGACCCCTATATTTTTTTTAATTAGCTTGTATTTTTATATGTATTTTTGTTTTGTTATGTGCTTTTCTCATTAGTTTAGCTTTTAATTGATTTCAGTTTTACTTTTAGTACTTTTGGTACTTCAGCGTCAACTTATTACAATTTATTTTGTGTTTGTTTCAAATTTAAGAAAGTTAACAATAACAACACTAATGCTGTTCTGAATTCATTGTCACCTGTGTTTTCATGTCTTTTCCCCAGTTAAAGCCGAAGCCACGCACCATGTCCTTAAAACCGCGGGTGGTGGATTTCGATGAGACGTGGAACAAGCTCCTGACGACAATCAGAGCGGTGGTGATGCTTGATTACGTGGAGAGAGCGACATGGAACGACCGCTTCTCGTATCCTACGCTGACATGAATCCAGCTCTAGTAGAGACACATCAGTCCTGATTTAGATGATGTGCAATGAAACTGTTGCCTTCCTCTTTTTCCCCCCCTTTTTTTTCCTGTTTCTTGTAATCGGATTGTTTAAAAAATCTTTTTATGAGCATGCAAAGCCATATTTGTTTTGTTTTTGTTTCTTTCTACTTTATATGTGACCCTGGACCACAAAACCAGTCTTTAGTCGCTGGGGTATATTTGTAGGAATAGCCAAAAATACATTGTATGCGTAAAAATGATCGATTTTTCTTTTATGCCAAAAATCATTAGGATATTAAGTAAAGATCATGTTCCATGAAGATATTTTGTAAATTTCTTACCATAAATGTATCAACTTCATTTTTAATTAGTAATATTGCTAAGAATTCATTTGGACAACTTTAAAGGCAATTTTCTCAATATTTAGATATTTTTGCAGCCTCAGATTCCAGATTTTCAAATAGTTGTATCTCAGCCAAATATCGTCCGATCCTAACAAACCATACATCAATGGAAAGATTATTTATTCACCTTTCAGATTATGTATAAATCTCAATTTTGAAAAATTGACACTTAAGACTGGTTTTGTGGTCCATATGCACATCACACTCAGAAGTTTGGGGTCGATTTTAAAAGAAATTAATACTCAGCAAGGATGCATGAAAGTAATCAAAAGTGACAGTAAAGACATTTAAAATATTACAGAAGGTTCTTTTTCAAATAATTGCTGTTCTTTTGAACTTTCTATTCATCAAAGAATCATTATAGTTAAGATAATAATCAGAAATGTTTCTTAAGCAGCAAATCAGCATATTAGACTGATTTCTGAAGGATCATGTGACGCTGAAGTTTTTATGGCATCTTCTTGACCTCAAACTTTTGGACAGTAGTGTAACTTCATGTATCCTGCGTTAACATCTCCTTAACGTGAGTTTTAGTGACATTTATGCGCTGTGTGTTGCGTATCCGGAGCCTTTAGGGGAAAGACTGTATACTGAGACAAAGGTTTTTCTGGAAAATCACGTTCGTCAGTTGTTCAAGGTAAGAACGGGTGATGCTCGTGGCTCAGGTCAGTGTCATTGTGCTTTAATTGTGGAAATTTTGCATCATTGCGATGTGTGTCTTACAGAGAGTCCTGGAGTCGGAGGAGAAGGTTCTGGTGATGTATCACAGATACTGGGAGGAATACAGCAAAGGTGCTGAGTACATGGATTGCTTATACAGGTAAGTTTAGCTACTGTAGAGGGAACTCATGTGGAAATTAAAGATGATGTGTACAATATTTTTCGGTGTTAGAATTCTCCTCGCCAAGTTTAAAGGGACAGTTCACCCAAAAATGAAAGTTCTGTCATCATTTACTTACCTTCAAGTTGTTCCAAACCTGTATGAGTTTCTTCTGTTGAACACAAAAGATATTTTGAAGAATGTTGTTAACCGAGCAATTTGGTTACCGACATTCTTCAAAATATCTTCTTTTGTGTTCAACAGAGGAAAGAAACTCAACAGCTTGATGAGTAAATGATGACAGACCGTTCATTTTTGGGTGAACTGTCCCTTTAATGTGCAGAGACAACTATACATGAGCAGTTCATGAGGAGTGTTTGGAAAACCTGCTGTATTTGGAAACGGTCATTATTTTTGCAATTCTGTTTGGTACGGATAGTTCACTTTTAATTTTGCTTGCAAAGTTTTTTGGTTGGTAAATGGTGTTTGTGTTAATGCTGGTGTGGTACTTGAATGGTGAATGCTTATTTAAGAATAGCCTGAAAGTGTTCCTATCATGATTGAGTGGATGTCAAAGAATTAGATGATTGATATTTAATGTTTAACCTTAGTTTAACACTTTTTTGGGTTTTAGCTTAAGAAAGTCGGTCAATTAAGTAGTAACATAAAACCTGTAGTATCTTAGTATTTGGTACACACTACCATTCAAAAGTTTGGGGTCTGTAAAAGCTTTAATATTTTTGAAAGAAGTCTATTCTACTCACCAAGACTGCATTTATTTGATGAAGAAGAAAAAAAAACAGTAATATTGTGAAATATTATTGCAATTTAAAATATCACTTTTCTAGTTTAATATATTTTAAAAAGTAATATATTTCTGTGATGCGCAGCTGTATTTTCAGCATCATTACTCCAGTCTTCAGTGTCACATGATCTTCAGAAATCATTCTAATATGCTGATTTGCTTTTGTCAATTTGATAAATGTTTTTTTACTGTCAATTTTGTTCAATTTAATGCTTCCTTGCTGAATAAAAGTATTAATTTCTTTAAAAAAAGTCTTACTGATCCCAAACATTCGAGTGGTAGTTCAATCTAGTTGTCATATCAGAGATAAATACTTATAGTAAGTTTTGCAGTCCTTAATCTAGTTTTGTGTAAAACTGTGTGAACTTTTGATGGAAAAAACAGATATGTGAACCTGGACCACAAAACCAGTCTTAAGTGTCAATTTTTTGAAATTGAGATTTATACATCATCTGAAAGCTGAATAGATAATCTTTCCACTGATGTATGGTTTGTTATGATAGAACAATATTTGGCTGAGATACAACTATTTGAAAATCTGGAATCTGAGGGTGCAAAAAAATCAAAATATTGAGAAAATCACCTTTAAAGTTGTCCAAATGAATTCTTAGCAATGCATATTACTAATCAAAAACAACGTTTTGATATATTTACAGTAGTAAATTTACAAAATATCTTCATGGAATATGATCTCTACTTAGTATTCTAATGATTTTTGGCATAAAAGAAAAATCTATAATTTTGACCCACACAGTGTATTTATGGCTATTGCTACAAATATACCCCAGCGACTTAAGACTGGTTTTGTGGTCCAGGGTCACATATGCCACTAAAGAGAGACTGAAATCACAGTTCATGTTGCTTGTGGTTCATTAGGAACCGCACCGTGGGATACAGTATTCCCTGAAGTGTGCATATTCTGCACATTTTGGCAAACATAATAGTAGGTAATCCGGTTATTCTGTACATGCAGTGCACAGTATGTATAATACATTCTTGGTAAGAGTGCATTAGAATGCCATTGTGAACATACGCTCACTAGACTTTAATACTGTTGGTCGAGGGATATTTCACAATAAGACTTAGGGACAATATTTTATTTGTTTGCTTTTATATTTTACTTGCTACTGGTTCTGATGGTTCGCTCTCATGCACTACTACTAGTGCACAAGGTATTGTTTCTCTGGCACGCAGATCTCGGCCTCGCCAAGGGCTTTGGTCAGTTTCTGCTTGATTTCATCATGCTGGACTGAACCCCATCACTGTCCCGCTGCTCTTGGTCAGCTGTGAAAACAAGAAGCTATTGAACTGACGTCAGCCGTGGCTTTATTGTGCATCAACACACGCACCTATTCATCTAAGATAATAGCAACTGATTTTCCTTAATGAGTGTTTTCGTGAATTTCCCGCAGGTACCTTAACACACAGTTTATTAAGAAGAACAAGCTGACCGAAGCAGACCTGCAGTATGGATATGGAGGAGTGGATATGAATGAGCCCTTAATGGAGATCGGAGAGGTATGCATGGTTTTATAACCAGTATCTTATGACTCAAGCTGGTGGCATATTAACTTTTTTTGATGTAAACAGATTGGATATTAAGCTATGCACATTTCAAATGTCAAATTGTGTTTATGCTTTCATAAACAGTATAATGGTTTGTAAGTATTTTTTGTTGTTGTTTTTAGCTTGCACTTGACATGTGGCGGAAGTTAATGATTGAGCCCCTTCAGCCGATGCTGATCGGGATGCTTCTGAAAGAGATCAAGAAGTAAGTTAAACTTTAAAACAGGAGTGTTTTCAGGTTAGATACTTTAATCCAAAACATTTTTATTAATTTAAATAAAATTGATAATAACAGTTAAATTAAATCGATAAAATTTCAGTAACAAATAAACAAAAATAACAATTGTACTCTATCCCCCAAAAATTATTTTCTTTTCAAACAATATTGGATATTTTATTTGTTTAAATCTATTTTAAGAGTTTAGATAATCATCTAACACTGGCTTAAAGGGATAGTAATGAATTATGGAAAATGTTTAATTTGTACTGTAGCTCAAACAAGTGCTGTAGAAAAATACAAGCTTCATGTTTATGCTTTTAAACCATCCTGCATTTGCTTGTTTCTGTTTTGTATTACTGAAAAAGCATTTAGGGTTTGGTTTTACAGACTAAAACAAAATAGTTGATTATCTGTGGCACAAGTCTTTGGTACCACAAATACTTTCCATTGACTTGCTATGGTTGCCTGTCCACCCAAGTTCAGTTTTATTGATTATATTCCAGTGTGCAATGTTTGAGGATACGTTTGCAGATTTATTCAGTTTCAATGTTGTTTCCATAGCGACCGATGTGGGGAGGACCCAAATCAGAAAGTAATCCATGGGGTTATCAACTCCTTTGTTCATGTTGAACAGTACAAGAAAAAGTTTCCTCTAAAGGTGAGTGTCTCTGTTTAGGTACTTTTTAATGTGTAATTGTTCAATTTTGTTTTTTGTTAGTTTGTGCAATCATGAAACTTCAGTAATATTTTATGTAAATAAAATACACTACTACTAGTACACTACTGTTCAATAGTTTGCGTCAGATTTATTTATTTTTTGAAAGAAAAAGTAATATTTTTAATTCAGCAAGCATGCATCATGATCAAAAGTGACAGTAAAGACGTTTCTAATGTTGCAAAAGATTGCATCTCAGTTTCCACAATAATATATAAAGCAGTGCAACCGTTTTTAACATTTAAAATAATCAGAAATGTTTCTTGAGCAGCAAATCATTATTTGAATGATATTAGAATATAATATTAGAATGATATCTGAAGGATCATGTGACACTGAAGACTGGAGTAATGATGCTGAAAATTCAGCTTTGATCACAGAAATAAATGACATTTTAACAGATATTCACATAGAAAACAGCTATTTTACTATCTTTAATATCTTACTATTTATAGCTTTATTATTATTATTATTTCGTCATTACTACTACTATTACTACAATTATTATTATTATTATTACTATTTGTCCTCTTCCTGATCCTCCAACCACCCCCCTGTCTCTGATGAATAAGTTTATTATCGTTATTGTTGCTACTATTACTAATTACCATTTAATACAATTATTATTGATATTCGTCATCATCCTCACCCTCCAACTTTCCCCTCATTTCTGATTAATTGAGTTAATTACTATTATTATTATTATTGTTATTATTTATTTATTAATATTATTGCTGCTAGTATTACTATTATTACCTATCACCTTCCTCACCCTCCATCCTCTAATGTTTGCTATTAATGCTATTATTATTTATGTTTTTTTACTATTGTTATGTCTGTTGTACTTTCTATTTTTATTTATTAATTATTATTATTATTTTTTTCTTTTGTTTATATACTTCCACCTCCAACACCCAGTCACACTACTTACACACACACACACACACACACACACACACACACATACACACATACTTACTCACACTAATCATGGTGGCTGTCATGTATGTATGTATGTTTCGTTGACCTTGGTTATTTTGTATTTGATTTGTCACCTGTAAATAGTATGTTTGTTTGCATAATAATAAAAACAAAAAAACAGCTATTTTTAATGATAATCATATTTCACAATATTACTGTTTTTAATTGCATGCTTAGAGTTTGTGTATCTGCAATCATGCATCTCAGTTGAAGGCCACACCCTCTTTTTCCCTTTACCCAGTTTTATCAGGAAATCTTTGAGGGGCCGTTCCTGACAAAAACCGGAGAGTATTACAAACAGGAAGCCTCCAATCTACTGCAGGAGTCCAACTGCTCCCAGTATATGGAGAAGGTGAGATGCTGTAACCATTTAGCTGCATAACCTGTCCATCACCATCTTTTGCATTTTGAACAATTACGTAAACATGTTTCTGACTTTATTTGATCGTTCAGTCTTTTTCGCATGTTGCTGTTTGATATCTTGTGATCTTAAGGAAGCCTAGTTTACTCTGCTGGCAAGTGGCTGATGTTCTCCGATTCTGCAGGTTTTAGGCCGGTTGAAAGACGAGGAGGTGAGATGTCGGAAGTATCTGCACCCCAGCTCTTACGCCAAAGTCATCCACGAATGTCAGCAGAGGATGGTGGCCGATCACCTGCAGTTCCTGCACGGAGAGTGTCAAAATATCATCAGACAGGAAAAGAGAGACGGTCAGCACTTCAGTTACACTTATAACCTTTACTTTCAGCTTATGGATTTATGTTTGTACGTACGTGTCTATTACTGTAGGACGTCCTGATGGTTTGTTTGGTTTTAGATATGGGGAATATGTA
This sequence comes from Onychostoma macrolepis, assembly GCF_012432095.1. NCBI lineage: Eukaryota > Metazoa > Chordata > Actinopteri > Cypriniformes > Cyprinidae > Onychostoma > Onychostoma macrolepis. The sequence continues at coordinate 25,015,295 of NC_081178.1, forward strand.
CACGCTACTGCGGGCCGTGTCCAGCGGCTTACCTCACATGATCCAAGAGCTCCAGGTCCACATCCACGATGAGGGTCTCAGAGCCACCAGTAACCTCTCTCAGGAAAACGTAAGTGTCTAAAAATGATGTATAGCTAAATAAAACAGCTTTATGTACATAATTAGTTGTATATAGCATTAATTGCGGTGCGCTGAGATGTTTTTCTCTGATCTTTGTCCTGCAGATGCCAACCCAGTTTGTGGAGTCGGTGTTGGAGGTTCATAGTAAATTTGTCCAGTTGATTAACACAGTGTTGAATGGGGACCAACACTTCATGAGTGCGCTTGATAAGGTACACTTACATTTGAGCGCAGTTTATAAAGGATTTCTAAGTGTATATACAGTACCAAGCAAACATTTAGATGCACTTACTCATTATATTACTCTTTTCCATATTTCAGAATGATAGTAAAACATCAGTATTTTGAAATAATATCAGTGCAATTATGAATTTTTAATTTATAATATAATAAACAATGATAGTAAAAATTGCAAATGCAATTATATAGAGTATAATGGGATGGAATATAAATAACATGATAGAAAAAAATCAATACTTTGAAACAACACAAATGCAGTTATGGGAATTATTACTAGCTAATGTAATATAATTAATATCATATTGATAGTAAAGACATCAATACTTTGATATAATACATATGTAATTATGGAATGTATTCATATACAGTATAACTACAAACATAGTTATTATAACTAAAACATCATTACTCTGAAATAATACAAATGCAATTATAGAAATCATTAATATATAATATAATGTAATGCGATATAATAAATAACATAGTGATAGTAAAAGCATCAATACTTTGAAACAATACAAATGCAGTTGTGGGAATAATATATAATGTATAAATATATGTAATATTTTATAATATATTAAATAGCATAATGATAGTAAAACATCAATACTTAGAAACAATACAAATGCAATTATGGACATTTTTTATATGTAATATAATACAACTATATTATATTATATTATATACTAAACACCCGCATATCCCCACCTTACCAACTTCACTCTTCTCCCTTTAGTCCAGTAGGGGGTATCTGGGATCAGAATGCATGTAGAAACACTTGAGTTTGTGGTTTGTGATTTTATTGCTCATTCCCCTTCCAGGCCTTGACTTCAGTAGTGAACTACAGAGAGCCCAAATCCATCTGCAAAGCACCTGAGCTGGTGTGTAATCACTATTTATCCTCAGCTACTGTCAACGTTAGATCAGGATAACTAAATAAACTCTGAATGAACCTAATGAACACACACAGTCAGAACATTAACACTCCTTTTCCTCTTTGCCGGTGTTTCTCGTGCTGTGGCACAGCTGGCTAAGTACTGTGACAATCTGTTGAAGAAATCTGCAAAAGGAATGACGGAGAATGAAGTTGAGGACAAACTGACCAGCTTCATCACGGTCTTCAAATACATTGATGACAAAGATGTGTTTCAGAAGGTGAGGCCATGACTTGATTTATCTACAGGTATAGTAGAACAGGTAACCACCCTGCTGAAGAAAAAAAAGAAACCAAAACAGCTGAAACCAGTCTAAACTGTTTGGCTGGTTTTAGCTGGTCGTAGCTGGTTTGCAGGCTGACTGTAGTGGGGTTGTGACCGCATCTTTAGCTTTAGCTTCTTTAGAAGTTTGGTTTTGAGATGCAAGCTAAAAGCTATTGGCCAAACATTTTCATATGTCCCATCCCATTATAGCATGTTTTAACAATGTGTTAAAACTTTTAAACATCTTAAAACACTTTTTAAAAAATGCTAGCAACATGCTGAAACAAGTTGGGAACATGTTAAAACATGTTAACAATATGCTAGCAATGTTTTAAAACATGTTAGCAGTAAAAATGTGTATACGATAGAACAGAATAATAACGTGTAGGCTATAATATGTTAACAACATGTTAAAACAGTGTTAAAATGTTAGCATATGTTGTAACATGCTAAAACACGTTAACAATATGTTAAAACATGTAAGCATTCTTGTGCTATCGGTGTGCTAAAGCATCCTAGCAGAATGATAACATGTTAAAACATTAGCAAAATGCCGTAATATGTTACAAGTGTGTTAAAACGTGAGCAGCATGTTATTAACATGCAAAACATTAACAGATTAAGAAAATGCTAAAACATGGTAAAACATTGTAACGATGTGTTAACATGTCAGCATTATGCTAGCAATGTGTTAAACATTTTAGCAGTGCTAAAACATGTTAGCAGCATGTTTTAAAATAAAAATGTGGAAAACATGTTAGAAACATGTAGAATAACATGTTAAAACATAACACTGCTAAAACATGATAACATTGTGTGCAATGTGCTAAATTCTAGCAGCATGTTAACATGTTAAAACAACAATAAATTCTGAACATGCTAAAAAAAAATTAAATCATGTAAAGGTTTATTGGTGACTGAAGTGGTTTATGAGGTCAGATGGGGTCTGAAGTGGTCTGACTGGGATTTTGTGCTTTCCTTCCTTTATCTGACTTACTTTCTGTCTAGCTGACATTAAAACCTTCAAACTTTAAGCTGTTAAAACTATTTTTATTCTTCCAGGCTAGGCTTTGTCAAGCCAAAATCAATGTTTGTCATCAAATTTTACTCATCTTCTTTCCATTATGAATTTATTTTACATTTTTACATTTACATGTCTGGTATAGGTGGTGTTTTCAGTATTTTGTGGGCAGTACTTTCCAATTTTCTTTTGTTTTTCTCTCTCTTTAATTGTTGTTTATTCTTAGTTTTACGCCAGAATGCTTGCAAAGAGGTTAATACATGGACTTTCATTATCCATGGACTCAGAGGAAGCCATGATCAACAAACTGAAGGTAAAGCAAGTCTCTCACACAGTCGTCTTTCTTGAAAAGTGTGTAAAAATGTTCACAGATGTGACTCATCCTCCATAATCAAGTGTTCGCTCGCTGTGGGTGCCACTGCTTTGTCATTATGTAAAACCACGGATGGGACTGATGAAGGGTTTCGTGTGATTAAAGCTAACAGACCTTTCATTGTTTTTCTCGCTCTCGTTTCCCTCCCCTGTCCTTTGCCTTGCAGCAAGCGTGTGGCTATGAATTCACGAGCAAACTGCACAGAATGTACACTGATATGAGCGTCAGCACCGACCTCAACAACAAATTCAACAACTTTATCAAAACCCAGGAGACTGTCGTGGACCTGGGCATCAGCTTCCAGATTTATGTATTACAGGTAAGAGAGAAGGAATTATTTTATTAATTATATATACATGTATATGTGTGTGTGTGTGTATATGTGTGTGTGTGTATATATATATATATATATATATATATATATATATATATATATATATATATATATATATATATATATATATATATATAAAATATAAATGTTATTATATTTAAAAACAATATTTAATAAAACACACACACATACATATATACATACATGTATGTATGTATGTATGTATGCATATATATGTATGATGTGTGTGTGTATATATATGTATGTGTATGTATGTATGTATGTATGTGTGTGTTTTATTAAATATTGTTTTTAAATATAATAACATTTTTAAATATTATTTCAATAATTGATCATTATTTTGCCACATAGCGTCTCAAACATTTGTGCTATGGATATGAATGCTATATTGAGAAGTGTTATTTTTGTAAGTGGTCAGATTTGCAGTTTATAAAACAGGCAAAAAATCCAAACCAAATGTACTGAAACAAAGTTGCAAAAACATGTAAGTTTGTGTGTAATGTTAGGGCTGTTAATGGATTTTTATGTAATCAAATCATGTAGATAAATTACAATGTATGCTGATTTAAAAAACAATTCTAATAATAAATTAATTAATTTATATGAATACATAGTTTAAAAATTAAGAAGTTTAATATTAATTATGTTATAATTATATACATAGATATTATATATGTAGGGTTAGGGTTATTATTATTACAATTAAATGCAAACACACACATGAAAATAATTACAATACTATCAATAATATAGTAATTATTTCAATAATAAAGTAATTTATTAAATTATAAAACTAATTCAGTAAATATGACTGTCCACATCTATATATATCAAGGGATTTTGCTACTCATTTCGATGCAAAATTGTAAGCCAGGCATAACAGAGGTCATTGACATATAAAAGGGTCAACGTAAAATGTTCATAAGTGGGAAAGCTACAATATTGTGGAACATGTGTTGAATATGCGCTGGTTTGTGAGTTGACTCGCGCTCGTATGTGTTTCAGGCAGGCGCGTGGCCCCTCACACATGTTCCCTCTTCTACGTTTGCCATCCCGCAGGAGCTGGAGAAAAGTGTACAAATGGTAAGCTGCTCTGTCAACAAGCTCCAAAACACGATCTGTCATGATTAGGGGCAAGAGCAAAGCTTCCTACATGTACTGAGAGCTGAACGTGTAAAATCCCCTTTCATTTATTATGAAAGTAGGTGATGCTGATTTAACTGATGTCTTCTTTCTGCAGTTTGAGTTGTTTTATAACCAGCACTTCAGCGGAAGGAAGTTGACCTGGCTGCATTATCTCTGCACAGGTAGAGTCAGTCATACAGAGACAAACACTACACTTCCAAAGATTTTTGTTTTATTTTATTTTACATTTTTGCATCTTTTTGTTTATGCATTTTTTCTGCATTTATTTGGACATATTACTATTTAAAAATTACAACAATTTAAAATAACTGTTTTATATTTTAATGCATTTTAAATTTTATTCATGTGATGGAAAGCTCAATGAAAGTATTAACTTATAAAAAAATAATATTACTGACCCCAAACTTTTGAACGATAGTGTACATTTGGAAGATTAAGTTCAATAAAAAAATTGTTTTATAATAACTTCTGATCACCACCTTGTCTGATTCTCAGACTGCCAATTCAAATTAATCAGCATTGATTAAAAACACCAATATTGTATTATTTGATGCACAGTTTCCTACAATGCTGGCAAACTGATATATGTAATTATTAGGTTAATTTTTTTTTTTTTTTGCTTATCTAATTAATTGTAATTAATCACATATATCAGTATTAGCTGAGAAAGCCTCCCAATTAGTTAAATAATTATATTATAATATTTAAATGGATTTTTTAATGTTATTATTATAATTTTTTTTTATACTAAATAAATTTTGAATTGACAGATCTAGTATATTGAACTTGCATATTACACTTAATCTGATTTCTGTTTACTACACCTACACCATCTGTATTGCTGATTTTGGCGCAGAGGGTGATGGTGTAGAAATTAAACTGATATGCGTGTGATTAAGTTTGTTGGCTGCTGCTGTGGAAGTCTGATTAGCGGCATCTAGTATTTCTACAAAACCATGGCACGGTTCAGCAGCAAGAGTCACAAGATTATCACACTGAGCTGAGACTAAATATAATCCGTTAACACAGCAGGACAAGCAGAACACAGTCACACTTACAGTTCTGTGTGAACCCTCACATCCCAGCAGTTTGAACATACCTACTCATTCTTTATTATTACAGCTGTCCACATTTTAGATTAATAGTAAAGTCATTAAGTTTATGAAATAACTAATTGAAATATGAAATATATATGTGGTGACCAAACCTGTTAAATTAGAACTTAATCTTATATTTAAGCATCTTTAAAGCTCTGAAAACTCTCTCTAGTGTATAAACTAGTATAGTATTTGATAAACCTGAAACCTTTTTATAAAGTGTTACCTTTTATTTTTATATTATTTTTAAAGTTTCAGTTTTAATATTAGTTCAAGTTGTCATTTCTATTTCTATTCTGTTTAGATATTTAGTTTAGTTTTAGTTGTAAATATATAATATTAGGGCTGTTAATATAGTAAATAAATTTTTTAAATGATATGCTGACTAAAAAAATGAATTAATTGTAATTTATTGCGTATCTCAGTATTAACTGAGAAAAGCCCCCCAAATAATGAAGTAATGTCAATAATGAAGTAATAAGTAATTATCAAAATAATGAAATTGAATACATTTAGAAATCACCTCTATTTTGACATCACAACCATTTGGAAAAACATTAACGTAAGACTGCACACATTTATATAAAATTATTTATTTATATGCTCATTTTACATGCAAAATTATAAGCCAATAATAACAGAGGTCATTTACATAATAAAGTCCTTAAAGGGCCAGTTACGAAAACAGCCTATTTACTGTATTGTCCCGAATATAAGACGACCCTGATTATAAGACGATGCCCCTTTTTCCAGATGGACCTTTTGGAAAAAGGCTTTTTGAAATCTAAATCTTTTTTTTTTTTTTTTCTCTCTTTCTCTGTAAAACATTTTTCTTAAATTATTTTCAAATTGCATATTTTTCCTATTTTAATTTTTGTTTTGAAAGTATGGTAAATACTGGTAAAATGTACTAGCAATGACATTGAAAAATATACACTTTTTGATATACCATTGAAATAACAGGTAGCCCATCTGAATTATATAACATTTAGGCTATCCATCTCATAGTAGCCTACCAAAATTTTATCACAGTAGAAGTGAAATCTTATTGTAGTCTTCAAATCTGGGTACTGTCTTATGTTTTAAAATCACTTACAGAGGAAGTTTGTTCCCATCAGGCTAACATGACAGTCACGACTCGTGCCGCTGTAAGCTTTTCTTTTTCTTTTGTTTTCACTCGCGATCTTTACAACACACATTACATTACATATTTCATGGCACACTCGTTTTATGTGTTTTTGGCGCCACCTATTGTTGTGGGTGTATTGCTGTCAAAGCCTAGACCCCGAATATAAGATGGCCGCGTTTTTTTCATATGTATTTTCAAGAAAAAAACATTGTCTTATATTCGGGTCAATACAGTAATTCTGATTAAATAAAGAAAGTGTGGAAGCAACATCTAATTTTTTTTTTTTTTATCAAATATTTTATTTGTATTTAAGTTAACAAGAAGTTATTTTTTAACAACGCTGCTTCTTGTTTCTGTCAGGCGAGGTAAAGATGAATTATCTGTCCAAGCCCTACGTGGCAGTGGTGACCACCTATCAGATGGCCGTTCTGCTGGCGTTCAACAACAGCGAGACTGTGAGCTACAAAGAACTACAGGACAGCACGCAGATGAACGAGAAGGAGCTCCAGAAGACCATTAAATCCCTGCTGGACGTCAAGATGATCAGCCACGACTCGCAGAAAGTAAGTCTGAGATCAGCACGGCAATCAGCTTCATCTGTGGCTTGATTTTTAATTAAACGGTTAATTGATTTATCATAACTAGACTCCCACTTTCTCCTTTCCTCCAGGAGGAGATTGAAGCCGAATCCACGTTTTCCCTAATTATGAGTTTCACCAGTAAAAGAACAAAGTTCAAGATCACAACATCGATGCAGAAGGACACGCCACAGGTACAGAGGCTCATTTTCTTTGACCAATTCAAGAAAACCATTTCAGTATTTTTTTAACGTTTAATTAGTTAACTTTACATAACTATAACATCATTCAAGTACCATTCTCTTCATTCAAAACATGCAAAATCTGGTGCAGCATGCATGAAAAAATAAGTTCAAAATATCTTTGCAGAAAAGATGCCTGAAATATGAAGACAAATATTGTACAAACTTGTCTTAAACATATCCTATATGTATAGAAGTAATATAAAATAAGTAGTACTGTCAAACGATTAATTGCAATTAATTGCTAATTCTATTATTGCATTAGTATTGCATCCTTCTCATGGGCATTTAATAATTTTGTTACTTTTATTCTTGAGTTCAGTCTCTTTTTTTGGCTCATTTTATCTGTAAAAGAAAACCTGCCTAATAATTCTGCACACCTGAAATAAGGAGTTTTTGACTTTCAGCCTTCATGGAAAATTAGATATCACTTATAAAATAGTAGTTATTAAGATTGATGTGGTTTGGAATTGGTAAAATGTTCTTGAAAAAAAAAAAATGACCAGAATATCAACATGCCTAATAATTCTGCACACACTGTATGTGTATGTACTGTGTGTATATTTATGTATGTATAAATACACACACGCATGTGTATATATTTCAGAAAAATATTATGTTTATATATTAAATATATTTATATATATAATATAAATTATATGAATATAAATGTAAATATTTTCAAAATGTATACTGTATGTGTGTGTTTATATATACATAATAAATATACACAGTACACACATATATTATGTAAACAAAAACTTCTGTTTTGGATGCGATTACACTTACATTTAGCAGATGCTTTTATCCAAAGCGACTTACAAATGAGGACAATAGAAGCAATCAAAACCAACAAAAGAGCAATAATA